>NC_134806.1:9162141-9164641 GCF_046742065.1 Oratosquilla oratoria | reverse complement strand
TACTATCACCACCAATGTCATCATCATCGTTATCATCATTACTATCATAATCATCATTACTATCATCATCATCACCATCTTTACTTTCATCATCATCATTGCTATTATCATCATTACTGTCATCATTATTATTGCTATCATTATCATCACCGTCATCATCATCATCATCATCATCATCATCATCATCATCATCATCATCATCATCATCATCATCATCATCATCATCATCATCATCATCATCATCATCATCATCATCAACATCAATCATCATCCCAGTAATGTCTATCTCATTGGCCAGTCCCGTCATCACTATAGCCACCTCTGTCAGCGTTAAAAGAAATTCTCAGGACCACAGTCATTATCATCACATTCCAGTGACCACTCTCCTCTCATTTCCTCCACAGCCATCATTATAATTATTACCATTTTCACACGATCCCAGGACAGATTTCACATTCCGGCATCAGCTTCGCAGTCACTGTGTCTTTCTGTCCCTCACTCATCTTTTCAATCCCCACAGTCAGCCACAACCCACATCAGTATTCTAAGAGTTTCTATTACAACCTCGACAACCACAGTGCTAACAACAGCTACTAATGATTGTAATATAATTTTTACAATATATCATTATCGCCACGACCCCACCAGCGCCCAGCCACCATCACCATATCCGGCAGCACTAGCAACCCTTCTACTATCACTACTCAATCCATCTCAGCTACCACTATACTCAGGTTCGTAGCCATCATTCACCCACTGCTACGTGTACAAACACCATTGCCACCAGTAACATTAGCAACATGTACACTATATTCTTTCCTGACTTCTTTTCTATCGTCATCATATATACCAGACCCGACCAAATATTCGACCTAATTTATGTTGCGCGACACATGCCTCAGTCCACCTATAGTCGACAACAACTCCTCCTCGGCCCCACATCACTCCTACCTCCACTCCCACATCCGACCACACCCCATTCCCTTGTCCGTTATCCTAATAATAAGAGTACGACTGGTGTGACTTTTAGTAGGAGACTTCGCTATTCTTGCCAGATAATTGAATTTGATGCATTAATTTGAGGTCTAAGGTAAGCTTGGTACGATTCTGTCCACTTCCCATTCCACCTTTTTTTCATAGATAACAATGAGTAAACTCATCCCACATATTTTCTGTAGAGCATTACCTTCCTTAGATTTATTTTTTAACTGTACTGGAAGACACTCGTAAAATTTCGTGAATACTATTTGACCAAAAATGTTTTTTAGTCTCTAAAAAATTATTTCCAATACGCGTTTCATAAAAGTCCATAAAAAAAGTCTAAATTTCACGCGCATTGGGACAACATCTACCCCAAGAAGATTTTCAAGAGATAGTCGAGTGTCCCGTGTCGGAGGAAGCTGTTGGCCGCAAACAGTGACAGATCATCTAGGGGCCTTTGGCAACTGGAAAGTTGGCGACGACTCCTATTAGTCACCATTACTATATACATCTCAGCTCCACCATCCCTTCTTCACCATTACATCACATAAACCTTAACTACAACAGCAAGACTAGTACTAATATCAGTACCCACACAGCCATTACCACCATATTCTTCCCTACAATGCCTCTTCCTGGAAGCGCTGGTAAACTACAGTCCATACCTGTTCACGATCTCCCACCTATACAACTACTTTCACCACTATCAATATGATCATCTCACCATCACAACCAATGTCCATGCCCGTGATCACCACCAGACCTGTCACCACCATTATTACTAGTAACCACTTTCAGTGGTTTACTGCTACAGAAATCACCACTTTTGAAACCAGTAGGTATCACTCTCATCAGCATCACCAGAACTGCCACCAAATCACTACCACCACAACTAGCTGTACGACAGAGAGCCCATGCCAGTCATGGCACCATTGACAGTGTATCTTCAAGAGAAGCAGTTTTATGATGAACGGTGCCATGGTGTCACCTGCATGAGTGGGGCGTAGCTTACATCCGACACTGCTGCAGAAAGTCTTTATATGGATGTGGATGACTGTACTTTAACTGTAGTAGCCTTGCTTCTCAGGCTTACGGGATCATTATTCACTACCTTTTGCACTAGTGACTTCACTCTTGGTAACACTGTTTTCAATACTTGCATAAACACAACTTAACGTGCTTACTTATGCGCTGCTTTTGTGCTGCGAGCAGGTTTTGTAGCACTCATCATACTTGCAAGTTCTTTTTTCTTTCTTTTGTGATTTCTATGCAGCCTCAGCAGTACCAGTAAACTCCTGCTGGATCGATCAACAGCACCCATACTGTTTGCATTAGTCGGGGATCTAGAAACACCGGAAACTAAACTCTAGAAACACAGGCGTTAACCAAGGATGCCACAGTCGATATTGTGCTATTGTTGTTGTCACCTAAAGCAATTCCTACAGCGTTGGCAGAGGCAGACGTACTGAAGTCAAAAAAACGTATTCTGTAAAACTTTGGTTATCACCGACATTATCAA
>NC_134806.1:9137141-9149641 GCF_046742065.1 Oratosquilla oratoria | reverse complement strand
GTGGTTGTAGTAGTGAAAAGACAGTAATAGTAGTAGTAGGAAAGAAGTAGTAGGGGTAGTAGGAAGTAGTAGTAGCACAGAGGTAGTAGTAGTAGCACAGGATTAGTAGTAGTAACAGTAAAAGTAGTAGTGGCAGTAACAGAAATAGATAACGAATATTTTTGTAGTAGTAACGGAAACTGTTGTAGTAGTAACAAATAGTTGTAGTACCAGTAATACTAGTAGTAACAGAAATAGTTGTATCAGTAATAGTAGTACCAGTAGTATTTGTAGTACCAGTACAGTAGTAGTAATAGTTGTAGTACCAATAGTAGTAGTACCAGAAATAGTACTAACAGAAAAAGTTATTAATTTTTTTTTGTAGTAGTAACGGAAACCGTTATAGTAGTAACGGAAGTTTTTATAGTAATGGAAACTGTTGTAGTGGTAACGGAGACTGGTGTAGTAGTAGTAGCAGTAGTAACAGAAACTGTAGTAGTAACGGAAAATGCTGTAGTACTAAAAGAAACTTGTAATAGTAACAAACTGTTGTAGTAATGGAAACTGTTGTTTTAGCAACGAAAATTGTTGTATGAGTAACTGAGACTGTTGTAGTAATATCGGAAACTGTTATAGTAGTAACGGAAGTTTTTGTAGTGGTAACGGAAATGTAACGGAAACTGTTGTAGTAATGGAAACTGTAGTGGTAACAGAAAATGTAGTAATAACGGAGACTGTTGTTGTAGTAGCTGAAATTGTTGTAATAGTAACGGAAACTTGTAGTAGTAACGGATTTTTATGGTAGTAACGGAAACAGTTGTGGTAGTAACGGAAACAATTGTTGTAGTAACGGGAAAATTGTAGTAGTACCGGAAAATGTTGTAGTAACAGAAAACGTAGTAACAAATAGTTCTATTAGTAGTAATAGTTGTAGTAACAGAGGGTTGTAGTAGTAGTAACATAAAGAGTAGTAATAGTAACAGAAAGAGTAGTAGTAGTGGTAGTAGTAGTAGTAAAAAGAATTGTTGTAGTAGTAACAGTAACAGAAATAGTTGCAGTAGTAGAACAGTAACAGTAGCTGTAGTAGTACTAGTAACACTAACAAATAGCTGTAGTAGTAACAGGAATTGGAAATTGTTGTAGTAACAGAAATAGTAATAGTACTACTAATAGTAGTTATAACAGAAATAGTTTTAGTACCAATAATAGTCGTAGTAGTAACAGAAATCGTTATAGTACCAGTAATAGCAGTCGTAGTAGTAACAGAAATAGTCGTAGTACCAGTAATAGTTGTATTAGTATTAACTTGAATATATGTAGTGACAGAAAAAGTTGTAGTAATTTTTGCAGTAACGGAAAATGTTGTAGTATTAACGGAAACTTGTAGTAGTAACGGAAGCTGATAGTGACAGAAGCTGTTGTAGTACTAACGGAAACTTGTAATAGTAACGGAAACTGTTGTATTAGTAACGGAAAATGTAGTAACGGGAGTTCTAGTGGTACCGGAAACTGTTGTAATAGTAACGGAAACTGTTGTAGTAGTGACGAAAAATTATGTAGCAATGAAAACTTTTGTAGTAGTAACGGGAATTGTAGTAACGGAAACTGTAGTAACGGATTTTTTATGGTATTAAAGGAAAGTAGTAGTAACAAAATTGTAGTAACAGCTGTAGTAGTAACTAATGAATTGTAGTAATAGTAACAGAAACAGTAGTAGTATTAACAGAAATAGTAAAGTAGTTGTAGTAGTGATAGAAAAAGTTGTAGTAACATATTTTTGTAGTGATAATGGAAACTGTTGTAATAGTAACGGAAACTGGTGTAACGGAAGCTGTTGTAGTAGTAACGAATAGTTGTAGCAGTAATAGTAGTCATAGTAGTAGCAGAAATAGTTGTACCAGTAATAGTAGTTGTAGTACCAGAAATAGTAGTAGTACTAACAGAAATAGTAGTAGTACTAACAGAAATAGTAGTAGTACTAACAGAAATAATTGAAGTGACAAAAAATTGTAGCAGTAAACATTTTTTGTAGTAACGGAAAATTGTATTAGTAACGGAAATGTTTGTATTAGTAACGGTAATTGTTGTAGTAATGGAAACTTTGGTAGAAACGGAAAATGTAGCATCAGAAACTGTTGTAGTAACGGAAGCTGTTGTAGTAGTAACGGAAATTGTTGTAGTAACGGAATTGTTTATGTTCTATTAGTAGCAACATAGTAACAGTAACAAAAATACAGTAATAGTAACAGAAATAGAAGTACCAGTAGTTACAGAAATGTAGTAGAAACAGTAGTAGTAACAAATAGTTGTAGTAGTAACAAAGAGTTGTGGTAGTAGTCGTAATATAAATCTTGTAGTAGTAACAGAAATAGTTGTATTAGTAGTAATAGATTGTAGTAACAGAAACGATTTTAGTAAAAGAAATAGCTGTAGTTGTATTATTAAATAATAGTTGTAGTAATTACAAAAATAGTAGGCCTACTAGTACCAGTAACAGTAGTCGTAGTAACAGAAATAGTTTTAGTGCCAGTAATAGTCTTAGTAGTAACAAATAGTTGCAGTAACAGTAATAGTCGTAGTAGTAACTGAAAGTTGTAGTACCAGTAGTAGTAGTAGTAGTAGTAGTAGTAGTAGTAGTAGGAGTAGTAGTAGTAGTAGTAGTAGTAGTAGTAGTAGTAGTAATAGTAGTAGTAACAGAAATATTTGTACCCGTAATAGTACTTGTAGTACCATTAATAGTAGTTTAGTACCAGTAGTAGTAACAGAAATAGTTGTAGTACCAGTAATAGTAGTCGTAGTAGTAACAGAATTAGTAGTAGTAACAATTAGTTGTACCCGTAAAAGTAGTTGTAGTATAAGTAGTACTAGTACCATTAATAGTAGTTTTAGTACCAGTAACAGCAGTTGTAGTAACAAATAGTACTAGTACCAGAAATAGTAGTAATAGAAATAGTACCAGAAAATATACCAGAAATTGTAGTAGTAACATAGTAGTAACAGAAATACTTGTAATAGTAACTTAAATAGTTGTAGACAAAAAAAGTAGTAAGTATTTGTAGTAAAGAAAACTGTTGTAGTAGTAACGAAAACTGTTGTAGCAACGGAAACTGTAATAGTAACGAAAAATTTTGTAGTAATGGAAATGTAGTAGTGACGGGAATTTTTTTAATAGTAACGGTATATAGTTGTAGTAGTAGTAATACAAAATATAGAAGTGTAGTCGACCATATTCATTGGCGAGAGAGGCACCAATGAACTGTGTGGGAGACAGATCATGCCTTTCGCCACACAGTTCCATAAGGATGGAGGTCGTTTGATGAAAATAGTAGTAGTAGTAGTAGTAGTAGTAGTAGTAGTAGTAGTAGTAGTAGTAGTAGTAGTAGTAGTAGTAGTAGTAGTAGTAGTAGCAGCAGCAGAAATAGTTGTAGTAGTATAGTTGTAGTGGATATGGTGGTGGATATAGTGGTGAATGTGTAATCATAACAATAATAGTGATGATAGTAGTAGTAGTAGTTGTAGTAGTAGTAGTAGTGGTAGTAGTAGTAGTAGTGTTATCAAAGGCAGTAATAGTTATTTTGAAATTAGTATCTATATCAATGAAGGAAATAATGATTGCAGTAGCTGTAGTGGTAGAAGATAATTTTGATAGTTGTAACAGCGGCAATATTAGCTGAAATAATAGTAGAAGGTTTAAAGTCGATACCCAAACCTAATCTATGTAAGGAAGTGTATCTATGCAAATACACGGTTTTAGTAAGTTTCTACATTTTGTAATTTCCCCACAATAAAATTGATTTTATTGGAATCTCTGTGTTATCAATACAGCGAAGCAAGATGTATTTGCATAGTTCTAATGTATTGTAAATCAGGTTCAGGCATCTGTTATAGCAGATGTATTAGATGTTGCATTTGCTGCTCTTGTAGAAATGATAATTACAGTAGTAGTAGTGAAAGTTGGTACTGGTTTAGGTGATGTTGATAGTATTAGTAGTAGTAGTAGTAGAGTAGTAATAATGACTGTAAAAATAGAACAAGTTGCATCAGCAATAGTAACTGTAGAAACAACATCAATAGTAGTAGTAATATCCGAAGTAATTGTTAAATTGAAAAGAGTTGTAGAAACAGCAGTAATAGTAGTACTGGTAGTAGTAGTGGCAGTAGTAGTTGTAGAAGTGGTAGTTGTAGTATTGACAACAGTTGTACTAACTGCAGAACAGGAAATGGTTGTGACTGGACTAGGGTGAGAGATTAGCGGCTACGGCTGTACGAGTTTCAGTCGTTGCAAGAAATTAGAGAAATAGCAAAATGAGGATGCAAACATAGTTATTCAGGTAGTTGTAGTGGTGATGTATAGCAGTAGAGGCTGGGGAGAAATTGCAACAGCAGTAGTATTAGTGGTGGTGGTAGTAGTAGTAATAGTAGTAGTAGTGGTGGTAGTAGTGGTGGTGGTGGTAGTGGTAGTATTAGTGTTGGTAATAGTAGTGATGGTGGTGGTAGTAGTAGTAGTAGTAGCAGTACTGGTGGTGGTAGTAGTAGTAGTAGTACTGGTGGTGGTGATAGTGATGGTGGTAGTAGTAGTAGTAGCAATGTTGGTAGTAGGAGTGGTGGTGATAGTAGTAGTAGTTGAAGTAGTGGTGCTGGTGGTAGTAGTAGTAGTGGTGGTGGTAGTGGTACTGGTGGTGGTGGTAGTATTGGTGGTGATGGTGGTGGTAGTAGTAGTAGTAGCAGTACTGGTGGTGGTAGTGATGGTGGTATTAGTAGTAGTAGTACTGGTGGTGGTGATAGTGATGGTGGTGGTAGTAGTAGTAGTAGTACTGGTGGTAGTAGTAGTGGTGGTGGTAGTAGTAGTAGTTGTAGTAATGGTGCTGGTGGTAGTAGTAGTGGTGGTGGTAGTAATAGTAGTGGTGGTGGTAGTGTTACTGATGGTAGTGGTAGTGGTAGTATTGGTGGTGGTAATAGTAGTGATGGTGGTGGTAGTAGTAGTAGTAGCAGTACTGGTGGTGGTAGTGATTGTGGTAGTAGTAGTAGTAGTAGTAGTAGTAGTAGTAGTAGTAGTAGTAGTAGTAGTAGTAGTAGTAGTACTGGTGGTGGTGATAGTGATGATGGTGGTAGTAGTAGTAGTACTGGTGGTAGTAGTAGTGGTGGTGGTAGTAGTAGTAGTTGTAGTAGTGGTGCTGGTGGTAATAGTAGTAGTGGTGGTGATGATGATAGTAATAGTGGTAGTAGTGTTGGTGGTGGTAGTAGTTGTAGTGTTAGTTGCAGTGGTATTGGTGGTGGTAGTAGTAATAGTAGATATAGTAGTAGTGATGGTGGTAGTAGTGGTCGTGGTAGTAGTAGTAGTAGTAGTAGTAGTAGTAGTAGTAGCGGTGGTGGAAGTAGTAGTAGCGGTGGTGGTGGTAGTAGTAGTGTTGGTAGTAGTGGTGGTAGTAGTGGTGCGGTGGTAATGATAGTGATGGTAGTAGTAGTAATAATAGTAATGGTGGTAGTAGTAGTAGTGGTGATAGTAGTAGTGGTGGTGGTAGTAGTAGTAGTGGTACTACTACTACTGCTACTACTACTACTACTACTACTACTACTACTACTACTACTAGTAGTAGTAGTAGTAGTAGTAGTAGTAGTAGTAGTAGTAGTAGTAGTGGTGGTGGTGGTGGTGATAGAAGTAGTGGTGGTGGTAGTAGTAGTGGTGGTGGTAGTAGTGGTGTGGTGGTAATGGTAGTAGTGATGGTGGTAGTAGTAGTAATAGTAGTAATGGTGGTAGTAGCAGTGGTGGTGGTAGTAGTAGTGGGGGTAGTAGTAGTAGTAGTAGTAGTAGTGGTAGTAGTAGTAGTAGTAGTAGTAGTAGTAGTAGTAGTAGTAGTAGAAATATTTGTAGTAGTAGTAGTAGTACAGTAGTATTAGTAGTAGTTGTAGTAGTACAGTAGTAGTAGGAGTACAGTAGCATTAGTATTAGTAGTAGTACAGTAGTAGTAGTAGTAGTGGTAGTAGTAGTAGTAGTAGTAGTAGTAGTAGTAGTAGTAGTAGTAGTAGTAGTAGTAGTAGTAGTAGTAGTAGTAGTAGTAGTAGTAGTAGTAGTAGAGTCTGAGAATCGTTCTTGCGTGCCGGCCTTGCTCTGCCCCTCCCCGGACAGGGCTCTGGTGATGGTGTTCCAGGTCTCTGCTGTCGTGTTGTCGTTCGCGCGGCGCCACGAGTGGGACTCCGCGGATGGCCCCTCCCCCCGCCCTGCAGTGCCAGCCCCAGTTGACATTGGTAGTCGCTCCGCGTGCCAATCAGGTGACAAAGCTTGTGGTTTCCGATTTGCTGTCGACGCACGCTCAGTCCACTTCCGTGCCCAACAGCAGGAGTAGCAGTAGTAGCGGGTGGCAGCAGGAAGAGCAGGAGCAGCAGTAGGAGCGCTCTCGGGACCTAAGCCATATTGTGTATAGGTCCCAGATCTTAACATACCCTCAACCACTAGGGCGCGGCGGTGCGAAGAGAAAGGGGACGCGGCGGTGGCGGCAGCGGCAGCGGTGGCGGCGGCGGCGGCGGCAGTAGGAAGGACGAAGACTCGGGGAGAGCAGCAGCAGCAGCAGCAGCAGCAGCCGCCAACGAAGCGCGCCAGGGCAGGTCAGTCATCGGGGTCGGTCGGTCGGTCGTTCTTCTCGTCTTGGGGAAAGGGGGATCGTCGCTTTTGTACAGTCTAGCAGAGGTCTCAATGAATCATACACAGCATAACATAGTGCTTCTACGGCACCCCTAAAATACACGCACGTGATACACGCAGTTACACGCATCACACACACATCACGCAAGGTATACGCTCCGTAAAACACACGGGCACATGTACATGGTACAAGAACATACATGGCACTCAACACTCACAGGTACACAAGGGTACACACTAACTAGACGAGTAGTCTTGTGCTTTCGGATATCAGCACTGGCAGTCCGTGAGTCCACTGGGGTCGGCTTGGTCTTTGGACTCGACGGAGATAGAATTATGAGGGGCAGCAGGCAACCGTTGCGCGGCCTTAGCAGCAGCAGCAGCAGCAGCAGCAGGAGGAGCACCGGCATGAGCAGCGATCGGATGTCTTGCGCCGCTCGCACGTGCGTGCTTCTCTTGCTCGTCGTGTTCATCTTACTGTCGCCGCCACGGTGGTTCTGTACGTGGCGACGCGTGTGCTGGTCCGGGCCCTGGTCACATATGGTTCTGGTCGTCACCGCTAGAGGTCGTCTTTCTTGTCGAAGTGATGAGTGATTAAAAAAAGTGGTGTGAGGGTGCTGATGGCCATGGTGATCTTACTAGTGATGACGGATCCGAAAAAGAACATGGTGTAATGCTCGTGGTGGTCATGGTGATGTAATTGATGATGATAATGATGATGATGGTAATGGTGGTGATGGTGAAAATGACCTTGGTTGTGAGACAGAAAGGCCATGACTGACTTTATTGTGAAGGTATGAAGATGGTGATGTTTGTGATGCTGTGTCACTGTGGCAGTGGTAATGGTGGTCGACTGCGGCGGCGGTGGTGGTGTCGATGTCATCATCGTCGTCGTCGTCGTCGTCGTCGTGTTCAACGCCACCCGACAGCGGCGATGGTGGAGGCAACAAATGGTGGTGGAGTGGTTGGCGGTCGTAGGAGTCACTTTAGTCAGGTCAGAACTTGCCGTCGTGCTTGTGGCTACGACGGTCGTGTCCGTCGTCGTCGTCGTCGTCGTCGTCGTCGTCGTCGTTGTCGTCGTCGTCGTCGTCGCTGGGGCACACAACCAACAACTGGAAACCAATCTTTCCCTGCGCGGCGCGGGGACCCATTGCTTCGATTCTTGAGGGCCCCGGGATGGACGACTCCACCCACATGCTATGCAGGAGGGCAGATCAACACAATCATCTTCGAACGAGCGAAGCCAACTCACCGACTGCCCTGTTGGGGCTCAGAAACACCTGGGCTAAAGGGGGAGGCAAGAAAATGCAAATGGCGTAGTAAGGCACAATAACAGAGAAAGAACAGAGGAGTGGTGGTGGTGGTGGTGGTGGTGGTGTGGTTAGCGGTGATGTGGGTGGTGGTTGTGGTAGCAGTGGTGATGGTGGAGGCAGCGAGAATTGTTGTGCGGATGGAGAACTGGATAGGGAGTGACTTTTGGGACAGGAAGAGGTAGTAGCGATGGAGGACAAAGAAGAAAATCTGTGGCCTTTTTTTGGTGAAAGAAATTCGAGACTCGACTTAGTCTCGGTACAATTCATTATGAGACGAAAGACAAGAATGGTAGATATAGAGGCAGATAGATCAACAAGTAGAAGGGAGAGAAAGGAGGTGAGATGAGGTGATGAAAACAAATGTTAAATCCTATAACTGTGCTGACGAGACGACTGATGGTGGAAGGGAGAGAGGCAGACACGATGTCCGGCATACAAGCTAGAGCTGGCTTTCGGCTTAGTATAGTGCTTAAACAGGGTGAGGCAGGGGACAGCATGCCAAGCACATGTCACATACTCGAGATGTTGCAAAGTGCCTGGGGTGATGTGCCAAGCACAGGGGGATGACGCCAAGTACTGGGAGTGCCAGGGTGGTGATGTGATGCCAAGTGTCTAGGTGGGACCAGGCATGATACCTGGTACCATGATTCTAGGATAATGGAGCAATAGAGATGAGGGCTAGCTAATCCTGGCTCCAGCCACTTGATCGGGCAAGTGACCTGCGGTGGTGGTGGTGGTGGTGGCGGCGGCGGCGGCAGTGAGGAACTCGGGGGTGTTTGCTTATTCGTGAGCGCAGCGTCAACGAGACGACCACCGGCCTGTGGGAGGAAGAGGAGGAGGAAGAGGAGGAGGAGGAGGAGGAGGAGGAAGAGGCTACTGCAGAAGCACGGGCCTCACCAACAAGAGAAGGGCCTTACATTCGGTGTCTGCGCGGTATGTGATAAGCACCAGAGAACCACAATTTTTTTTTTTCTGCTCCTCGTGAATTATGAAGATGTTCATACTCTTGGTGCGTGCTGCGTGAACATGAAGACAGTGACTGCTGGCCTGCGCCTGGTGTGAACATGACTATGTACACGATGACAACGGAAGGGGGTGGGAGGAGGGATGGATAAGGGGCTAGGGTAGGGGCATCACGGGGGCATATGTATAACACAACACTCATCGACGAGACCTTACAGAGGAACAGGTAGTGCACCGTTCGGGGGCCGGAGGGGGCCACATGGCCAACCTGTGGCGGGGAGGGAGCCACAGTGTCGTGCAAGGGAAAGTATGAATTACCTTGATGGGAGAGAAACCATGTCAGTAAAGTGACAGGGAGAGTGAGGGACGTAAGATGAGCATCTGAAGATGTGGTATAAGGTGGAGGTAAGAAGGTTAAAAGGAGGAGGAGAAGTAGGAGGTGGTTTGGGTCTTCAGAAAAGGCGAGGTGAGAGCGCGCCACACGAACGCTACGTATAAGACGAGTCAGTGAACGCGCATGCGCAGTGACGTCACTGGACGCGAGGAACGGAGATTGGTCGGGCGCGCGTGTCATGACATCAAGTGTATATAGTGTTTACAGTGGATTATGAAAACGAGTTGATATATTTAAGAGAAGCCCTCGGAAAACACTTTGTAATAATCATAGAAAAAGGTGAGGTAAGATTATTTGCTGTTGATGGGCAGCTAGAAACGAGAGGGGAGACACTGAAAATGACAATACAGTAGTTACGGAAATAGTAAAGCACCTCGGAAGAAGGGTGTAGGTGCAAGCAATGATGGACCGAGCTCATTGGCCTTACTGGTAATGAACAGAAGGGTAACACGGGGTCTCTTATGCATTGAAGGACATGGACAAACTACCGGGCAAATGGTTTGTAGAATGGATGGAAATATGTAGAGACCAGGTTTCAGAAAGGGTGTGATAGGAGTCTGCAAATTGGGGTAGTGTGTGTATATGTATGTGTGTGTGTTTGGGTATGTTCCCTAGGTGACATGAACCTTAGGAAAGGGGGATGGTATGTTGAGAGCAGGCCAGAGTAAAAAAGAAGAAACAATGATATAGGTAGTACAAGGCATAATCACAAGAACAGGTTGACAAATGCAAGGAGCAAGCAGGAAGACAGGGAGGGAGGGAGGGAGAGAAAGGATAAATATGGCCAAAAAGAGAAAGAGGAACAGCTGGAAGGGGGACGGACGCATGCCCAGCCTAGTGGCCGGTCGGGTCGGTCGAACAGCCGTAAGAGCCGATAACCGAAGTTAACCAAGCAAATATAGAATTATTTGTCAACAGGTCCCTTCCCCGACTTCGGATCCCTTCGTCCCACAGCAAATCTGGTGACGTCATCTGACACTGGTCATGGTTTATAAATTGCACGTGTCATGGTTGATTTTTTGACAATATGTTAAAGGTTAATTTTGATTAGATTAAGATTAGTTAAGATAGTGCAGCGGCGCCGAAGTCAGGAAAGGGGTCCAGAGTCAGAAAAGGACCGGCTGAGAAAGAACTCTATTCTTGCGTAACAACGGACCGCGTCCGATATCGTAGTCAAGTGCTCACAAATTGAGGTAAGGCAAGCCACCTTCTGAAAAGTGTAGGTTTGGGGGTGGAGATCTTGGAGTGGGCATTTTCAGAGTAACTGCGTTCGGACGAACGAGTTTATGTAGTGGAGGTTTACAGGATGTAGATATGTCGGATGGAGAGCTTAGCGGTTTAAAAGTATACTAATGTTACAGTTAGTAGATAGTTGGTACAGGTTAAAAGGGTTTGATATGTGGTAAGGTTAACAGGTCTTAGACAAGTAAATAAAGGTTATAGGCTGGAAAAAGTAGATTCTTTTATTTTTAGATTAATAGACTGGGTTAGTAAGTGGTTTAGACTAGTGGAAAGAGGGTAGTAGCAGGTGGTACAAGGACCATATTATTAGACGACGGACGATCTGAGACTTCGAAAATTGCAAACAAAAATCGACAGTATTCCATCTGAGCATACGGCCGTTCGACGTTATGGTGTATATGTGTGCTCTTTAGGGCCCCGAGTTTTCGCTTAAGAATACGACTCTAAGCAACAACTTTTCTCATTAACAGTTACAATGTGATAGGATGTCAGCAGTTAGGATTGTGTTTGGCAGGGGCGCACAGTTCGCGTTGGTATAGAGCGTACAGTACATGTGAGTATATGACGTACAGTTCATGTAGGTATGTGTTCGTTTTACTAGGACATGCTTGGGCAAGGTAGGCGAGGCAAGGCTTGACGAGGCAACCTAACTTAATCCTGCTTAGGCTTCGTTAGGCTAGGTCTGACCATTATGCAGTAGTAGGTAGTTTGGAGTGGTCACCGGGGTATTGAGTGTTTGGTTGAGCCATGCGATAGTCAGCGCACAGAACCCAGTTAGTGCAACTGCATAGGCGGAGCCATGGTCCAAAGAATGGGGATCACTAGCAGGATGCATTGGAGGAAGAACAGGTCGCCCTAGGGACATTGGGTGGGCGGCTGAAAGGCGGAAGTCGGAAGGCTGGAAAGCGGATCATGAACCAAACCTAGCCAATGCCGCCAAGGGAAGGGAATGGGAGTGCCCTCAGCAGAAGAGGCCTAGGGCGAAGATTCGGTCGTTCTGGTGACCTGCGAACCAAGTGGGATATATAATAAGGGCCGCGTGGGTTGGGGTCGGTTGCACTAAGGTGGGGACAAGCCAATCGAAGGTGGCGGAGCTCATATAGATAGGGTTTTTAGGAAAGAGGTTAGGCAGGGGAAGGAAAGGGGTGTTTGGAGGCGAAGGCGTGTGCAGAGAGAGAGACAAAGATATTAGGGGTAGGGAGGAAAGAAGAGAGAGCGGGATGTGTGGTGCAAAATAACAACGAACATGAGGCTTTGATGACTTTAGGGGGGAATGACACATGAAAGAGAACGGAGATCGAAGCAAAGAAGAGAAAAAGTAAAAGTGGAGGAAGGGCTTGAAGATCAACACAGACGATCGATGGACGACAATCTTTGGGTGGTGATCACTGGGAAGGACGTTTAATTCAGAGAACGTGGAGGGCAAAGAACCACAAAGAAGGGCAACATAGACGAAGGGATGGATGTGACGGAAGGCAAATGGGCGGTGGAAGAGTTCATATAAAGAGTTGGCGAAGAGGAGAGAGGTGCCGAAGGACAAAGAAGAGGTGGTGAAGAACACAGAGATGAGGGACAAAGAACCACAAAGAGAGAGAGAGGCATCAAAGGCGAAGGGATGGACGAGAAGGAGGACGAAGAGGTGGTGAAAGAGGGCAAAGTAGAGGGCTGCCACGAAGGAGACAGACAACACATGCTCAAGTCCATTCATCGCCTTGAAGCGCAGCACGTCTGGACATTCGACAAAGCCTGGCATAGTGCCACAGGCACCCACGCCTAGTCGGCACTAGCCCGTGGAAAGCCTCCGGGCACTCGGCTAAGACTCATGCAATATGTCGCAAGGCACGTCTGGACACTCGGCTGCGACTGGTGACATCATATTATTAGTAGTAGGGCACCTCTGGACACGGCAGAATCTCATCCTGCAACAACATGTACATCAGGGGGCACATCTGGATACGACCGAGATTCA
>NC_134806.1:9127141-9132141 GCF_046742065.1 Oratosquilla oratoria | reverse complement strand
CGTGAATATACAAGCACACGCGTACATAATCTTCCAGGTAGCCTACATACCAGCATATAACCACGCCAACAAACATATGCAAACGCACACATACGCATATACACACAAAAGGAGCAACAGTATCCCAACAGCACATGGAACTAAGGAACAAGATGAAGCCAGCATTGAACTGCAATGACCTGAACATTGGAAAACAATAATCACGTACCCAACGTATACAGGAGTGAGTGCAGCCAACACCTTAGATTTTATGAAGCCAAGCAGGGTAAAGAATAAAAAAGTAGAATGTATATCAAATCTATAGGAATTGGCAGAGAAGAAAACGGGGAGGCTCGGCTAACTACAGTGGAAGAAAAAGAGAAAAGGAAGATAAGACTATCCTATACAAATGCCTAGGAGGGATTCAAAGAAGGCTATATGTAATAACAGCTAAAGGGAACGAAAGAACATGATTCGCAATTAGAAATAAACTTTTCTAAGCAGAATACAAAAAATCTGAGAGGCACAAATCATAATAGGTTAGAAAAAGAAATAATGTAAATGGATGGAAGGAGACAATAGAAAATTGATAAAACAAGAATACTACAAATAATCAAAAGAAGCAAATATACCAGGTAAGTCTCACATGGATATAAAAAAAATAGCACAGAAAGAAATACAATGCAAATACATTTTCTCTTTCACACACATTACTAAAAAGGAAGAAATGGTAATAGGAGAAAGAATGGTCTAGATAATGAATATAAAAACTATAATAGAGGGAAATGGAAAAACAATTGGCAGTGGTACCCCACCAAAAACAAGAGTATGATAAATGCAGACGAACAGTGGGGGAAAAGGTGAAAATACAA
Source organism: Oratosquilla oratoria (assembly GCF_046742065.1). NCBI lineage: Eukaryota > Metazoa > Arthropoda > Malacostraca > Stomatopoda > Squillidae > Oratosquilla > Oratosquilla oratoria. The sequence goes on along the minus strand of NC_134806.1, from coordinate 9,131,290 downwards.
TTCTTATGGGAGATCTTAATTGTGGACAGGTGAAACAGAAGTGAAGCAGAGCTGAAAGTAAGGAATTGTGTGACAAAACATTGAATATAATATTGAATAATATAATTATCCAATGGGTGGAAGAACCAACAAGATATAGAGGTAAAGATATACCAAAGAGAGACTGGACTTCATCCTAACAAAGGAGCCTAGGGTGATTAAAACTGAATTACCGGTACCCGATAGATAAAAATGATCATGTCCATGACTTTATTCTGGAAGTAGAGAAGACCGAAATATGAGAATCAAATACGCAAGATACAAATATGTAAAATCTATGCAGATTTGAGATAATACTTTGAAGAAGTGGACTGGACTGATTTTAATGAGATAAATGAAACAAAGTAGAAATGGAAAATCTAGAAAGATTAAAACGCAGCAACGGAAAAATACGTACCATGAATGAGCGGGAAAGAATCACAAAAAAATATAGGTTTAACAAAAGATGTGCAATAGCAAGACAAAACAAAGAGACGACATGGGGGAGACTGGAAAAGAGAAAAATAAAGAAGAGAAATATACAAAATAATACCTGAAATATTAAAAGATTATAAGAGGAGGAAAGTAACTATGGAAAAGGTAAAGTTGATAGGTCAATTGAATACTGAAAGAATGTAGAAAACAACTGGTGGATAAAATATAAAAACTGATCGTGTGTTCCATTGAAGGAGGAAAAGTACCGCCGGACTAGAAATCAGCCAATGTGGTGCAAATTTACAATAGAGAGAGCAAGGGGAAACCTGTAATTCATAGAGTGGTGTCCTTGACCTACAATCCATAAAGAATTGTAAAAGATAAATGGATGAAATACTTGAAGAAGGGAATCTTAATTGAAAATAAATTTGGATTCAGGAAAGCATTAATGTATAACCAACCTTTTCAGTCTTTATTCAAGGGCAGTTTGCACGAATGAGAAGGATGGGAGGATAGCGAACACCAAGGCATGGAAATTGCTATCAAGAAAGTCCAGTACAATATATAAAATGGAAGTTGGAAAAAGTAAAAGGACTTATAGGGAGCACACTAGAGTGAATAAAGTATTTCCTGATTGATAGGCGGATGCATAGAGTGGTGAAAGGCAAAATGTCGGACTGGAGAGGGGTGACTGATGGGGTACCACAGGGGTTGGTATTGGCATCAGTAAACTTCGAAGTGTATACCATTATGCTAAATAGAACAAGTAGCTACGTAAACTGGTTTGCTGATTATTCCAAGGTCACGAAAAGAATAAAACATAAGGAGGATTGTAAGTTGCTACAGGGAGACCTAAATAAGGTATGAATAGAGCCAGAAGTGGAAGATGAAATTGAATATAAAGAAATGCAAAATTTTAGAAATAGGCCAAAGTAAGAAGAGACCGTCAAGGATTTACAAAGAGAGAGATGAAACAATAACAAAAAGGAAAAAAGAAAAGGGCAAATTAACCAAAAACTATACATCGCTAGAAAACCATATATATAGAATACAAGGAGAGACATTTTTATTACTAATGTGCATTAGAATGGCATTTAACAATATGTATAGGAATATAAGAAAAAAATCTGGTTTACCCTAAGTTGAATTGGCATGGGTGATGTGGTCACGAAAAAAAAAAAAAAAAAGAATACAAAGAGAGGCAACCAGAATGCTTGAGATATTTGAAAAACTGAGACTACCCACACTGGCGAAGCAAAGAGAGATGATACGAAAGAAACAGAAAAATGAACAAAGAGAACAGAGTTCATACGAGATGAAACAAGAAGTCATAAGAAAATATAGAAGACAGATTTCTTAAAATATGTTAAGAAGTATAGATTCTCACACACATGCATAAAGTTGTGGACCACGTTTGGAGAAGAAATAGTCCAAGACAATATCATAAATGAATTTAAGACGGTTTGATGAGTGGAGGTACAGAGACAGAATGAGAATAGCTCCAACTCCATCCAATACAATGCAAATGTAAGTAGGTAAACACGCACATACATATATACATACATATAAGTACACACAAGCTCACATAACACTGGCCAACATTATTTATTTTCATTATTATTATTATTATTATTTTTATTTATTTATTTATTTATCTTTTATTTTTTTCTTAAGGCATGGTATGTTAGAATGTTTTTAGGGTAAATCATGGTCGCTGAATCCGGAAATACATTCAGTTTTAATGAATTGGCTCTACTTATCAAGACAACAGACAAATAAATTTCAAGGGTTCAAATTTTCCCAAACATGCCATATATGCTCTCTTGACCTCTTTGTTTTTATTCCTTGAAACTGTTTAATTCTTTAGAGATTACGGAGCACCAACTAATTTTCTACCATTGTTCTTGTTGCAGATACTAGTGACAGTATAGAGGCCAATTAGGATTTGTTTATATACAAAATTATAGAAAACTTTAATCATGAGTTCAAAGCACAGGTATTGTCATAATGACCTTGAGGATAAAATGAAATAATGAATTCTTCACAAAATTTGCAAAAGTTGTACTGAAACGCTTCAATTGTAGACCCAAGGTAAAGCCAAGTCAAAAATAAGTTTGGCGGGAGCCCAAGAACCAGAATGATGATTGCTACTTCTGTATGGTCAACATGTCAGGTTGCAACCGTCACAAGAAGTCGTGGCTCTATCCTGACATAGAATTTGCAAGACAGCACTGCTACATTGCAGTGATGTTCCCATTCCAGTTTTTACTACCATGCCTGATCTTGATCCAGGTGATGACATTACGAGTATTTCAGAAACAATGGATGAAGGTTCCGAGAGCAGCGACAACAGTAGTAGCATTTATGATTCGCATATGGGAGATTTTCGGACTGTAAAAGTGAAGCTTTTCACACAAGGACAGCTGAATAATTTTGTTAGAGATATAGCTTTGTAAAGAGAGGCAACAGATATTTTGCCACTTCCCCCCTCCCGGTCTCAGTGAATACCGATTTTTTTTTACCCCGAAGCTAAGATAACATTTTACCGTAACAGAGATAAGAAATCTATTCATTAGCCATGGAGAAGCGATACCAAGCCCAATGGAATGTCCACATTATGTGCGATTATTGCTGGAGCCTCATCCGTGATCATCCTCATCAAATTCACTAAAGAAAATATCTTAAGAGAAGCTTCCTTCAGATAAAGTAAATTATACTGGCACGGATAATTTGCGAGACTAGCTATAATATAATTTTTTTTGTTGATTTACTTTTGCTGTGAAATTTGATTGGAAATCATATTTTAACTTTATAGTTTTTCATTAACCTCTTGCAATAAATGAGGACTCAATTAGAAAATGTTATGACTCTTCTTTATCCAGTACTAAAATCGTAGCATAAGTAAATATCACATTTTATGAACATATATACTGTCGGAACACTTAGATAAAATATATACATTTATTAATACTCTAATGGATTAGCAATTAACAGCTTACATAGCAGAATTTATAAGGTTTTCTTGGATAATTCATGTACTAGTAACACGTTAATCGCTTAAGTATCACTACAGATTCCAAGGTACGAAAAAAACACTTCAGCAATATCTTATAAACTAGAGTAAATTGGACAAAACTAAAGCAATTTTCGAATTCAGCAACCCAAAAATACCTAAGTAACAGTTTCACCTAATATACCAGAAACTTTGTTGGCTAGTGTATAATCAACAGAAAAAGCCTGTTGACAAAATATCTACAAAAGGCTGGTTTCACCCACAGCAGTTTTATATATATATATACACACATACATATAGATACATGTATATATATATATATATATATATATATATATATATATATATAAATATATATATATATATATCGCTCATTCATTTCAACAATGACATAACTCAAAAATTGAAGATTTTGAGTTATTTATACCATTGAATTTGCCATTTTTTATATTTATTTGTGGTAAGAACGCCATAACTAGTAGCAAAACTGGCCGCTAGATGTCGCTCAAGGCAATAACGTCATAATTCCAAATTTATTTTTCAAATAGGCACAAAGCATGTTTATAATAAATGTATTTCTTAATATGAGATGTCATGTACTACATTTAATCATGAAATAAAAATTAATTGCTAAATACCTCGTTTAAAAGTTCCATGGGAGACTGTATTACATAATTAAAAGT
>NC_134806.1:9097141-9099641 GCF_046742065.1 Oratosquilla oratoria | reverse complement strand
TGGTACCTCCTCCTCTATTCACGAGGTACTTTCCCTTCTTCCAGCGAATACACACTTAGCTCTTGAATCTTATTCCACAGTTGGTCTTTCCATTTTTAGATATCCAGTTGTAATTCCGTAAGGCTCCCTGGACTTTTTTGACAACTAGGTTCTCCAGTACTTTATAAATCTACTATATATTTTTAAATCTATATTAGCCCAACATTTCTAGTTTCATTCCACAATTATATTTTTCTTAAGGAATACATTATTTCCATTTGCGACTTTACATCTTTATAAACCATTTACATCTTTGTGCTACCTTTCACTTGTCTCAAATTACCGTTGACAGATCCTTAGAATATTTTAGGTTTGTATTTATATCTATCAGTTTTCTCTCTCAAAAATTCTTTCTTCCTATCTTTAGATACTCATGTATTAATTGTTTGTTCTTTTGTATCCTTTCTTTGTTCTGAAGTTTCTTGTCCTTCACCTTTCCCATGACTAATTTCTTTTCTTTTATTTTTTTTTGCTGTCTTACATCTTCTGTTAAACAAATCCTTTTTCTTTTTTCTCCCCTACTTTGCTCTAGCATACTTTTTCAGCCTGAGTTGCAAATATTTAGGAAGACTACTCATTTCTTTTGAGTGTCTATTATCTCTCTGAATTCCATCCAATCTATTTCATCAAAGAGTTTCCTCAATTCTATAAAATTGTCTTTCTATAGTGCTACCTACCTTCTCTGTATGATTCATCTCAGACTTTTCTCTTTGTCTATTCTTTAATACTTTTTTCCTATAAGACAGAGGTATTCCAGATATTCAATAGTCTTTAACTAGCAGTAAATACAGTCTTGCTGATGTGTCATCTCCTTTAAATATCTTATTTTCTTATTCAATGGGTCTTTATTCTATCTGTAGCTATATTCACCAGTATTCTCCCAGTCCACTTCTTCAGAACTAAAGTTAGCTACAAGGACTATATTATTACTTTTGTAAGCAGTTTTCTTTCGTGAGTAATTATGTAAATTTCTTAATAGTCTAGTGATCATCCCATAACCCTGTCCTCGTGGGGATATATGCCATTGGGAAATCTCTTTTACTGCTTCCAATAATTGCAGTTCTCATATTCAATCCCTAAGTTTCACCATCTCCCAGCTTTACATCTTACATGTCTGTTTTTCTTCACAATAATCGTTTCATCCTTCACTTTTTTTTGTCCCTTCTTCACAGGCTGTATTTCCTTTCTCCCAAATGAATATCAATAACTCTATTTAGCTTAGTCTCAACAAGGCACATGATATTTGTTTTTTCTACTTCTACATAAAAACTAACTTCTAACTTGCTTGTTATCGAACGATCTACACATGCCACTTTTAATCTCATTACGTTGTTTCTTTTACCGTCCTTATAGATTCTCTGCTTAGATACCATTTTCTAAGTTTCTGGCTTATCGTTCTTCAGTAAATATTTGTCTTTCCCTGTTATTTTGTATTTTTTTTCCTTAGCTTTTACAGATAGCTCTTTTTTCGGTTCTTTCCTCTTCTTGCTTCATCTTTGGTCATCCAAATATTCTTGAAATTATCATTATTTTTTAGATTCTATGTTCTATTATTTTTTTTTTATAGTGGAATATGGTATGAACTTGAATTTTAGGGGATGTGCCCCTCCCTTTATATATCTACCTAACCTAAACACTATTTTTAAAATCTTGTTCATCACCTTTCGTAACAACTGAGACAATCTATTTGACATTTGCATTTACTGTCCTCTCTAAATATTCTTGTTCTTATCACCCTAAAACTATGACACATTATTTTCATCCATATTTCTTACCAGTGCTTCTCTATTTGTTCCTTTCTCCAAAATCTCCTATCCCTTCTTCCTCTGCTGTTTCATAATTTCTTTTAATTCCGCATAATCCTTCTCTTTATTTTTCAACCCTTTTTGTTCCTTTACAGTTACATTTATATTTCTTTGATTTTAATTCGTTCTTGATATTTTCTTCCTTCAATTTTTAATTTTCACATCTTGTTCTATCTATTCGTTTTTGTCACCTTTATGTCTGTTTACTTTACTTATTTAACATTAAGTTCTAAATCTTTGACTCTTGTGTCAAGTCCTGTACCTTTAACTTATGAATATTATTCACTTGTTTGACTTCCTGTGCTTGACTGTTCCTTTAACTTTCGTAACTCCTTTTTTTATCTGCCTAATTTTTCTGGTTCTATATTTTCACTTTTGCTTGCGATGTTTTCATCAAGTAAACAATCTGTTTCGAGTTATCATTGTATAAACACATTGTCTGTCCAGACATTCACTTATGTTGTCCTTTTCCGTCCCACTGATCGATTTTTCCTGTTTTCACCTTCCACATATTGGGACCCTTACTCAAGCGTCAACCTACAATTACACAAGACTCGCTTCTTCCCACGTCGGTGTATTTTGCCTTCTTTCCAGGAGCAGCAAACTTCGTTTACTTATTTTCTCTGTGTGTGTGTGCCTGTGTGTGTGTGTGTTTG
>NC_134806.1:9092141-9094641 GCF_046742065.1 Oratosquilla oratoria | reverse complement strand
GTTAGAGAGATGACCAGAGAGAGAAAAAAGTCTCGGTTCCTGCAGCCTGGGTGGGAGGTGAGAGGAGGAAAGAGGGAAAAAAGGAGGAAGGAGGGAGGTAAGCAGGGCAGGGACACCATAGAATCATGGGATCCCAAACAGGAACAAGGAGGAAAGTTGAAATTGATCAAGATTTTGAGTTGATTGTGAAGTAATTGAGAGAAGAGAAGAGGTAGTCATGACGTTAAGCAGGAGGAAGAGGAGGAGGAGGAGGAGGAGGTGATGATGATTATGAGGTGCGGAGAAGAACTTAGGAAAGAGAACAGGTGGATGGGGGCAGATCAAGCCTTTGAAATGAAGAAGAAAAAAGGAGGAGAAGAGGAGATGAAGAAGAAGAAAATGGTGGAGGAAAACAGAGTAGAAGTGAAGAAGAGAGAGATACAGTTAAATAGATAAATAGAGAGGAGGACAGAGAGAGGAAAAGAGAGAGAGAAGGCAGATTGTTGTTTGTCACTTTCAAGAACAGGGGAATAGAAAAAGAGGACACGAAGGAGATGGAAAGACAGGAAAATAGAGAGAAGGACGAGATGGAGAAGGAATGAAGAAGACAGAGGGCAGAGAATGCTGCTCGTCACTTACTCTCTCAAGATCCCTCTCCATGTCTCTGTCCTCCTTGATTGGGGAAATGGAAGAGAAAATTTTGGGGTCGGACATTTGCCGGCGATGTCCACGGCGTCTCTGCGCGCGGGGGGATGGCGAGAGAGAGGTGGCCGTGCTAGCAGCGCTCATGCCCAGGCGACGCTGTATTTCCAGTCTATAAATTGAAATGAAACCCAACGTGCAATTATGCATAGATACGCTCAAATATCAAGCAAAGCTCAGACAAGAACACCTACGCTATGTGGAACAGGCGTGGCACGCCGGCGAGCAAGGGGCGGCCGGGGGAGACTGGCGGGAGTCAGTCAAGAGCGAGCGCAAGATGGGCGCGAGGGCGGGGCACTTTATGGGGGCGTGGGGGGGAATGATGTGAAAGCACAACACTGTGTCAACCAGTCAACCAACCAACCAACGGCAGGGTGTAACTACAATAACTAGGGGAGAGTGGGGGGGGAGGGGGGCATGTCCTGTGGTGCCCCTTGCTCGGCTACGGAACTAAGGGGTTAGGAGGTCCCTAGGGTTGCCCCTGCGGCCTAGCCTAGGGGGTGCCGCGTACGCACCTCTGTTTCATGCTGAGTGATCCCGTGTAACCTGAGGACCCGATCCGCTCGAGCTCCCGGCGGAGTCGGGCCTCCCGCTCCTTGTCCTTCTCGACAAGCGACCGGCGCCTGTCCTCCTGTAGACGCAGCAACTCGGCCTCCAGCAGTGCGCGCCGGTCCGTCGTAGCAGACTTCAGCTCCTCGCGTAGCTGGTCCTTGAGGTGTTGCATGTATTCGGGAAGCTGCAGACAGCCCGTCGTGTTAGGTGGTGGTAGGCAATGGTGGCAGAGAGCAAGGAAGGATGGAAGTGAGGTAGGAATAAAAAAAAAGGTTGAGGTGCGCAACCCAACTATCAAAGAAGTCTAGTTTTGGCACATTATTCTAAACAAACCCTCCAGTTGCCAGTCTTGCCCTACACTAAGGTAGGAAAAAAAAAATCTGGGAGCCAGTTGGCTTGGGAGGAAAAAAAGATTTATAGGGGTGGGGGTGGGGGAGTTGGGCAGTAGATGCAATAATGAAACATTCACTCGCCATATGTGGGGGAGAGAAAAAAAAAAGAATCTAGTGCGGCACAAAGTGCCTGACATGCAAGAGGGTGCTAGTCACGCGTGCAAAAAGCGTAGAGGAAGTAAGTGCGGAGTGATGATGATGAGAAAGAGTCATCAGTGTCGCCAGCGGCCACATCAACTAGGTAGCAGGAGTGCTCCATGATAACAGTCCTGGGTCTTCAGGGATGGTTCCTCCCGAAGGATCCAGCTCGCCGTTGACTGATCAAAATCCTCCCTCCTTCCCTCCCTGACTCCCTCACTTTCCGACCTCTCGCTCGCTCACCCGCCCGTCTTTCCTTAGGATCCCTGTGCATCATTTAGGGACTTAGAGCTTGCCAGGAGGGAGCCTAAATTGTATGTCGTCTTTCTCCAAGAACGTATATATACTGGGTGGCGGGCACAACATGGTATGACCAGTCAGTTACAATCCATCTCGCAAGAGCGATTCTGGGGAGGAAAGGAGTCCGAACGTAGACTGAAACGCACAAACGGTTTTTTAATACGCTAAAAGACTGTGCAGAGCTAAAAGAAGCCTTTGGCTGAAACGCAAGAAGCGAGCCGATCTAGGGGTAGCGGGAGGAAGGTTGATGGACGGGAGGTGAGGAAGATGAGGAGGAGGAGGTGGTGGAGGAAGAGGAGTGGTATTGAGTTAGTAAACGAAAGTAAAAGAACTAGGCAAAACGGCGACAGGTGCGTTGGCCCCTCGGCATAGGGCAGCTAATGAAAACAATGCGCAAAGATAAGCAGAGGAGAGCGCTAGAAGACAAGCCCGGTTTG
>NC_134806.1:9082141-9084641 GCF_046742065.1 Oratosquilla oratoria | reverse complement strand
AGTGACCGGGATGAGGATGGTGCTATATTCACTTCTGGCTAATTATTCCATATTAGTGTTGAAACTATTCCCATATGGTAAAGATTTATGAGAACCTGAGAGAGGTGGATTAGTTGCTGTCTATGCGATGGTTCTATAACCGTTTTTATTGAAGGGGATCGTTGGTGTTGATACAGAATGGGTGCTGATGATGGTGGAGTTAGATTTGGTGAATAGTGGTATATTGGTGTTGGTCATTCTTGCTAAGGAAAACAACTAAAGCTGGATGTAGGAAACAGTGATAAGTAGGTTGGATGGCTCACTAGCCCTAAGACCGCGGGCGTCTCACTAGTGGAACAGTGCCCGAACCACGGGAGTCTCTCGGTGAGATAGAGATATTTTTAATCTGTGCTCCTTACATGTTTGTTTCAAAAACTTCGTCAGATGACTCTACTTGTCACCCACACACATACAAGGCTCTACGAGTTTTATCGTCATTGTGAGGAAGTTGGTTAAAATAAATATGGTCCTCTCCCTGAATCGGTCAGGGAAGCGTACTAGAGTCCCGAAAGTCAGCCGCTTTCGGAAATCTATGGTGGGTTCCACCAATTCCACGCGGTTATGAAGACCACACTAAACGCTAGCTGAAATTATATGATTTTCATTGCTATTTTATTTATGCCTTTCTGATAGGTATTTCAGAAGTTATAGGGTGAAGAATGTTTACATTTTGTGCAATATTCCACAGAGAGACCAGGCGGTGGTAGGAACAAATGGCTTTGTACCTTTTTGCCTGGTTGCAAGCCTAATCGCCTATAATCTTGCTTTCTGTTTGTTTACCTGTCTGCCTGCCCGCCTGCTTCACCTATCTCATATAATATTGAAAAGCTTCCTGTGGACAGTACTGCTATAGAGGACTTTGGGAGAGGTTACTAAAGGAACCACAAGATTGGAACTTGTCGATAGACAGTCAGAATGGTAGGGAGTTGGTATAGTTAGACAAAGTCAAGGACAAAAACATTGTACATCTTAGAGGAGTGTATGGGGAGGAAAAAATGATCAAGTGTGTTGTATTATGAGTAGTACTGGGTGAGGAAGCAGCTACGAGGAGATATAAAGAAGAGAGGGAAGTGATTGGTCGCAGCTTAGAAATGACCATGAGATAGCACAGTACTAGGATAGACCCTGTGGCAATCAACGAGCTTAATAACTGGCTAGCGGTCTAACTGGTGAAGATGAATGACAAAAATAAGCACAACCAAAAACCGTCTCCTATATAAAATGATATCACTCACTAGTCGGATCAGGCGTACAAAATGCCGTAGGATCCATAACACCAACAGTAGTCACTGGTTACCAAGTCACAGCTTTCTGGTTGACAATATGGAGACCATTTTTTAGTTTTAAGAATCATTACTCCTGAACAGCCTCATGTAAGGTCTAGAAATTTCTTCCTTCATGTTGGATTAGGTTAGGATGAATTGGCTAAAGTTAAATTGATTTAGTTTTTGTTAGCTTTGGTTAGGTTTGTTCAGGTTGGGTCAATGAAAATTCTATATATTGCAAGGATGTTGGGAGCATCACAAAATTCGTAATGCTAATCAGAACCAGTATCGGGCAGACATATAGAGCCCTTGCAATATTCTGCCTAAGAACAATGGCATATAAATATTGTTATCAGGGATTTATGGAAAAGGTGATAGAGGATAGGGGAAGAGGTTAAGTAATGTAAGCTCAGCTGCACTTGGGACTGCCTCCCAGACTTACACTATAACTGAAAGACTAACTCTGTGTAGAGTGTTGCTGCATAGAGGAATTTAACTTTTATTCTGGCTAAAGCCAAACGACTTTATTTAGCTTGGGGATACCTTCACACCTCAAGGGGTTCATCACTTACGAGATGGCTCCTTTAGGGGCCCTTTACACGACGCCACCAGGGTAGCGCCACCAACTTGGCTGCTCACAAAAGTGCCTTACCTCGCGACCACAAATCTGAAAGGTTACATTTGAATTGATGCAAAGACATGGTGGCATTGTGTAAAGGATCCTTTAGGTATATGCAGGTTTTTGTTAAAACGCAGTAATGGATACCCATAGTCTGCAGAGACCTTTTCTTTACTGGATTAAAAATTAGGAGCTTCTTGGGTAACTAGTATTCAACTTTGCTGGATGAGTACATAGTTGAAAGGATAGCTAAGTAGGTCATTGGCTGACTCACTGGGTAGGTAAATGGGTGTCTAAGTATTGATTGACAAGAAAAGGAATAGAGCAGATTAGTAATGAGTTAGATGAACTGGGAGATTGAGTGAGCGGACAGTTAGGCAATTGCAGGCTACAGAGATGATACGAGTTCTCAAGAGTTTGTTAGTAGTAGGATGGAAATATGTGTGGTAGTATAAGTGAGTGAGGAATTATGCGTTCATGTATTCTTTGTCATGGGATTCTACACAGACTCGCTGTTCAGATAGGATAATGAACGCATATGTAGACTCCAAATTAAAATTTACAAATGACTATATCG
>NC_134806.1:9072141-9077141 GCF_046742065.1 Oratosquilla oratoria | reverse complement strand
CTTCGTCAGTCTATCTGTAATTACGGCACACTTGTTTCACATAGTTGTACTTTTTAATACCTGTATCAAATTTCAAACCAAGAAAAAGAGCTTCCTTTTCTGATTTAGATAACTGTTTACTCGACAGATTGTTCACTATTCCTGGTTTTCCCGCGTTCTTCCATTCACTTTCATCACATAGTTCTTCTAATTTCCTTTTAAATCTATTGACCTGGGATTCAGTAAAATTATCCAATTTTTCGTGTTGTCGACGTGAAAGGCAGAAGGGACGACACTGCTCTTTAAATTCAATAATTTTGTATGACAAAACCTCACACGCTTCTTCGAGGTAAATTCGTGCACTTTCACTAAAAGGAACTAATTCACTTCGTAGTTGCTTCGGGGCAGATTTTGGAAGCACCTGTTCTTCGATGCATCTTCTTAGGAATTTAAGCTGAGTGACGCACTTTGATATCTTCTTCCTGTGAAAAAACTCCTTCACTTCTAAGCCTTGCATATTGCCACCTCCAGACGAATGTATGTAAAGACAGACAAATATGGAGGTGAGGTGGCAAAATGAAACGTTAAGGCTAGAGTATGGAGCTTTATTCAGAACCAGACGTTTCGACCTCTTGGGCCTTCCTCAGTGGACTGAATACAGAATAAAAATCAAAGTCCTTCAACAGCTTACATGATGATCTGACGACCCTGCGTGATCTCACCCCGGTCACGTTGTCCCCCCACACTCGCCGACTGCCAATTGTTCGGACGTTTGAGCCCAGGACATAAACCCCTTACGAGAATTTGTGGTTTTCTCGTTAGAAAAGGAAAGCTTTGGAGGCGGCACACATTGCTACCGAGAAAACCACAAATTCTCGTAAGGGGTTTATGTCCTGGGCTCAAACGTCCGCACAACTGGCAGTCGGCGAGTGTGGGGGGACAACGTGACCGGGGTGAGATCACGCAGGGTCGTCAGATCACCATGTAAGCTGTTGAAGGACTTTGATTTTTATTCTGTATTCAGTCCACTGAGGAAGGCCCAAGAGGTCGAAACGTCTGGTTCTGAATAAAGCTCCATACTCTAGCCTTAACGTTTCATTTTGCCACCTCACCTCCATATTTGTCTGTCTTTACATACATTCGTCTGGAGGTGGCAATATGCAAGGCTTAGAAGTGAAGGAGTTTTTTCACAGGAAGAAGATATCAAAGTGCGTCACTCAGCTTAAATTCCTAAGAAGATGCATCGAAGAACAGGTGCTTCCAAAATCTGCCCCGAAGCAACTACGAAGTGAATTAGTTCCTTTTAGTGAAAGTGCACGAATTTACCTCGAAGAAGCGTGTGAGGTTTTGTCATACAAAATTATTGAATTTAAAGAGCAGTGTCGTCCCTTCTGCCTTTCACGTCGACAACACGAAAAATTGGATAATTTTACTGAATCCCAGGTCAATAGATTTCAAAGGAAATTAGAAGAACTATGTGATGAAAGTGAATGGAAGAACGCGGGAAAACCAGGAATAGTGAACAATCTGTCGAGTAAACAGTTATCTAAATCAGAAAAGGAAGCTCTTTTTCTTGGTTTGAAATTTGATACAGGTATTAAAAAGTACAACTATGTGAAACAAGTGTGCCGTAATTACAAACAGACTGACGAAGACACGGAGAAAGGTTTTATTCAAGGTGTGACAGCGTGTTGCTTAGCAGCAGCAGACCAACAACCCAATGTTTTACCAACAAGATACATATCTGCCCTCAAAAATCTGGGAGAAGATAAGGATTTAGTGATCACACAAGCGGACAAAGGTGGGGGAATTGTCGTTATGGATAAAACCGATTATGACAAGAAAATGTTAGATCTGCTCGAAGATGAAAATACTTACAAAAAACAAAATAGCGGATTCGCAAAAGAAAAGGCGATGGAATTTAATAAGGCAGCGAGGCGCATCTTAAACAAAACTACAAAAGGTAAGAAATTAGTAAGCTTGTTACTCGTAGAAGAAACACCGCGACCCCCACACATGAGAGGCTTACCCAAAACACACAAACCAAATATATCCATGAGACCCATAACATCGGGAATAGGGTCAGCTCCACACAAAATTGCCAAAATATTAGCGAAACCCCTTACAAAAACATTAGGTACCATCAGTGATGCACACCTCAAGAACTCATCTGATTTATTAAATAGACTTAGAGATATGGACCTAACTGGCAAAAAACTAGCCAGCTTTGATATTCAAGCTTTATTCACAAATGTATCCACCAAAGAAGCGTTAAAAGCAGTTAAAAAAGTTGTTAAAAATCTGAGTGAGAATGAGCTGCCAGTAGCCAAGAGAGACTTCATCGATTTGGTTTCTCTATGTGTCAACTTCGGCCCCGTCATGTTCAATGGCGTAGAATATTTCCAGCATAGTGGGTTAGCCATGGGGTCTCCCCTAAGCTCAGTGATGGCATGTTTATATTTAGAAGAATTAGAAAGTACCAGTTACATCAAACTCATGGGTAAAGATACACATTGGTGGCGATACGTCGATGACATTCTAGTAGTGGTACCCGAGTTCGTCAATCTAAGACAGAAATTAACCCAATTAAATAACATAGAACAGAAAATACAATTTACATTAGAAGAAATAAACGACGAAATTCCTTTTTTGGATACTATAATAAAGAAAACAGAAAACGGAATAAAATTCAAAGTATACAGAAAGCCAACAAACCGAGAAGATTACATTCATTTTTATTCAACTCACAGTACTAGAGTCAAATCAGAGATAATAATCGGATTCATGTTAAGAGCCCTAAGGATATGCAGCAAAGAATTTTTACAGGATGAGCTTAACCATATCTTTAAAACCTTCCAAGAATTAGCATATCCTTTGGGCTTTCTTATAAAATTAAAACACAAAGCCATCAAAATTATGAAAAGGAGCACAACAGCTACAGATAACAGCACCAGCAAGGACAAAATATTTATTTCAGTTCCTAACTCTAGATACGCACCATTAATTAGTATTTTTTTTAAAGAACATCAGAATAAATTTAGTAACATCAGCGGGGAAGAGAATTGGTGAGTTTACCAGAAATACGGATTTTTTTTTGCAAGAAAATAAAAGTGTTATTTACAGAATTCCTTGTACAGGTTGTGAGAAAGTTTATATCGGTGAGACAGGACGCGGCATGGACAAAAGATTAGAAGAACACAAGAGGGATGTGAAACATCACAGAACATCAAATGCCCTAGTAGTTCCAAACTGGAAGGAAGCCCACGTTCTACATAGGAAAATGGGGAAAAAAGAAAAGGAAAGCTTTGGAGGCGGCACACATTGCTACCGAGAAAACCACAAATTCTCGTAAGGGGTTTATGTCCTGGGCTCAAACGTCCGCACAACTGGCGGTCGGCGAGTGTGGGGGGACAACGTGACCGGGGTGAGGTCACGCAGGGTCGTCAGATCACCATGTAAGCTGTTGACGGACTTTGATTTTTATTCTGTATTCAGTCCACTGAGGAAGGCCCAAGAGGTCGAAACGTCTGGTTCTGAATAAAGCTCCATACTCTAGCCTTAACGTTTCATTTTGCCACCTCACCTCCATATTTGTCTGTCTTTACATATATATATATATATATATATATATATATATATATATATTGAAATATGTAAGACAGATGAGTGGACGGGTGGTGAGATAAACACAGGGATCCGTTTAGGGATTTATTCTGACGTTTCGTCCTTACCAGGACTTCTTCAGAGTACATGCACATTCAAACAATTCACCCCCTAAATACCCGCCGAATCTACCCGCGTTCCACCATTATCGACCTGACCTCTCGTCCTCCTACGCTCTGCCTCGCGAAGTATCAAGCGGCTGGCCGTCTTTGTTAATTTAATAAACCCATCGCGGTGGTTGTTGTTTGGATGGGAAGCGATGTAAACTGGTTCAGTTATTTTTCTTCTTTTCTTAGGAAGTCCTTTCTGCAGCACCTCTACTCTGTCTCAGTCTGGTAAGTGGCCGTGAGTATCTACATGAACCACTAGCGAGTTTGATACTCGGGGTGCCTTGAGAGTTTGGTGAAAACGTTGAAAATGTAATCCATTTCATCTCTAATAAATTCTTCACTACAAATTCGGTATGCTCTCAGGAAGAATCCTATTACCACTCCACTCTATTCTCTCGTTGTGGCCGGAGTAGTAGTGAATGATGTCTTCTTTATTGGTACTTTTTCTATGAACCAAGAATGCGGTCTTGTTCTCTTTTCTCCAGATGACGGTGTCGAGGAAGGCCAATTTGTTATCTGTCATAGAAAAAGTACCAATAAAGACGACATCATTCACTACTACTCCGGCCACAACGAGAGAATAAAGAGTGGAGTGGTAATAGGATTCTTCCTGAGAGCATACCGCATTTGTAGTGAAGAATTTATTAAAGATCAAATGGATTACATTTTCAACGTTTTCACCAAACTCTGTTATCCGGAAGGGCTGTTGTACCGACTTAGAGAAAAGGCTTTAAAGATAGCAAAAAGAAGCATAAGGAACAGAAGAGACGTGACTGAAAATGATAGCTGGGAGTATTTGTCCGTGCCAAACTCGATCCACTCAGGCGAGTTGGGACAGTTGCTCACTAGAGCCGGCATCAAGATTGCGATCAGCACGGGAACGAAAATAGGAGACATTGTTAAGAACCAGAACAAAGTCGTGGCCAACGGGGAAGAAAACAGTGTCGTCTACAAGATACCGTGTGGAAACTGTCCTGTGAGCTACTACGGGGAAACCAGCAGAGGTATTAAGAAGCGGACAGTTAAGCACAGCAATGACGTCAAGGCACGCCGAGTATCAAACTCGCTAGTGGTTCATGTAGATACTCACGGCCACTTACCAGACTGGGACAGAGTAGAGGTGCTGCAGAAAGGACTTCCTAAGAAAAGAAGAAAAATAACTGAACCAGTTTACATCGCTTCCCATCCAAACAACAACCACCGCGATGGGTTTATTAAATTAACAAAGACGGCCAGCCGCTTGATACT
>NC_134806.1:9047141-9059641 GCF_046742065.1 Oratosquilla oratoria | reverse complement strand
ATCATTATTATTATTATTATCATTATTATTATTATTATTATTAACTATTATTATTATTATTATTATTATTATTATTATTATTATTATTATTATTATTATTATTATTATTATTATTATTATTATTATTATTATTATTATTATTATTATTATTATTATTATTATTATTATTATCATTATTATTATTATTATTATTATTATTATTATTATTATTATTATTATTATTATTATTATTATTATTATTATTATTATTATTATTATTATTATTATTATTATTATTGTTATTGTTATTATTATTATTATGATGTGTAAAGAGACTAGTAAAAGAGGTATGGAAGGCAGATGTGGGGGGAGTGAACATGAGGGGACGTCCTAGGATGAGGTGGATGGATGGGGTGAAGGGGGCTTTGGAGAAGAGGGGAATGTCTGTTGAGGAAGGACGGGAGAGGACAGAAGACAGGGGTGAATGGAGAATGGTTGTATATAGATGATGTTGTGATTGCATGAGGTGGAATGGGCGGGGGTGGGGGTGAGGTAGTATGTGTGAGCAAAATTTGACGCAGCCCGAAGGGATTTCTCCCCGTCCTCTCCTTTTATGCAATGGGGGGACGGAGAGGGGGGGGGTCACCGATTTAATGAAGCGGCCTTGCTGTGGATGTGCTGTGTCTGGCGACACTGCTTCTGACCCAGGGCAGTGGACAAGGTGCAGGGATGACCCGTCATCCAGGAGGTGCTCAGATAAGAGTGTGTTGTGTATTCAGGGATGGAATGGGTGGAAATGGTTTTATGCCTTTCCCTTTTTGGCTACCTCCCTTGTAAGGGAGAAAAGCCTTGGTATATGCATGTATGTATGTATGTATGTATTATTATTATTATTATTATTATTATTATTATTATTATTATTATTATTATTATTATTATTATTATTATTATTATTATTATTATTATTATCATTATTATTATTATTATTGTTATTATTATTATTATTATTATTATTATTATTATTATTATTATTATTATTATTATTATTATTATTATCATTATTATTATTATTATTATTGTTATTATTATTATTATTATTATTATTATTATTATTATTATTATTATTATTATTATTATTATTATTATTATTATTATTATTATTATTATTATGATTATCATTATCATTATTATTATTATTATTATTATTATTATTATTATTATTATTATTATTATTATTATTATTATTATTATTATTATTATTATTATTATTATTATTATTATTATTATTATTATTATTATTATTATTATTATTATTATTATTGTTATTGTTATTGTTGTTGTTGTTGTTGTTGTTGTTATTATTATTATTATTATTATTATTATTATTATTATTATTATTATTATTATTATTATTATTATTATTATTATTATTATTATTATTATTATTATTATTATTATTATTGTTGTTGTTGTTGTTGTTGTTGTTGTTGTTGTTGTTGTTGTTGTTGTTGTTGTTGTTGTTGTTGTTGTTGTTGTTGTTTATTATTATTATTATTATTATTATTATTATTATTATTATTATTATTATTATTATTATTATTATTATTATTATTATTATTATCATTATTATTATTATTGTTATTATTATCATTATTATTATTATTGTTATTATTATCATTATTAATAAATATTATTATTACTAATATCATCATTATTTCTAATATCAATATTCTTATATATATTGATATTTTTATCACTATTTATATTATTATTAATATAGTTATCATCATTTTCATTATAATAATTATAATAATTATTACAAAATATTATAATTATCGTAATAATTATCATAATAATTATCATAGTAATTATCACAATAATCATCACAATAATTATCACAATAATTATCACAATAATTATGACAATAATTATGACAATAACATGTCACAATAACTATCACAATAACTATCACAAGAACTGTCACAATAACTATCATGATAACTATCATAATAATTATCATAATTATCATAATTATTGTATTAATTATCATAATAATTATCATAATAAATATCATAATAATTATCATAATAATTATCATACTAATTATAATAATAATCATAATAATTTTCATAATAATAATTATAATCATTGTAATAACTATTATGATTATAATAATTGTTATGATAATTATTATAATGATTATTATAATAATTATTATAATTATTATAACAATGATTATAACAATTATTATAATGATTATTAAAATAATTATCATAAGTACTATAATAATGATAATCATTATAATAATTATAATTATTATTATAATTGTTATCATAATTATTATAATTATTGTTATTTATCAATAATTATCATTAATCATTCTTAACTATTATTTGTATTATCATTATTATTATCATTATTATCATTATTATTATCATTATTATTATTATTATCATTATTATTATTATTATTATTATTATTATTATTATTATTATTATTATTATTATTATTATTATTATTATTATTATTATTATTATTATTATTATTATTATTAGTATTATTATTATTATTATTATTATTATTATTATTATTATTATTTTTACTCTTGATGTTTTTATTATTATTATTATTATTATTATTACTATTACTATTATTATTGTTATTATTATTATTATTATTATTATTATTATTATTATTATAATTATAATATTGTAATAATTATTATAACAATTATTATAACAATTATTATAATTATTATAAACATTAATTATCGTTATTATTTTTTAATGATTATTATTATTAATCATTATTAATCATTATTATTGATTATTTATTATCTTTTATTATTATTATTATCACTATTATTATCATTATCATCATCATTATTATTATTACTATCAATTATTATCATTATTATTATCATCATCATCATCATCATCATCATCATCATCATCATCATCATCATCATCATCATCATCATCATCATCATCATCATCATCATCATCATCATTATTATTATTATTTATTATTATTATTATTATTATTATTATTATTATTATTATTATTATTATTATTATTATTATTATTATTATTATTATTATTATTATTATTATTATTATTATTATTATTATTATTATTTTCAGCATCATCATTATCATTATTATTATCTATTTTTTGGCTACGTGGGTTTTGGGAGAAAATTGAAAGCGAGTCATACGAATGTTGTGAATCCATGGAGGGAATGGAGTGAAAAAGGTGGAGAACCACTGACCTGGGAGAAAAGTTTTGTATCGATTAATTTTTTTTACTCTCATCCCTCTACCATCTTAGACTTTTAATTTCCTGATTGTCTGTTTCTTTCGGATATATCCTGAACACAAATGAAACAGCTCTCAGCTAACGTAGTGACAAATTATAATGCGACAGTTTTTTTCCAGGTCTTTTATTCAGACACAGTGAATGATCTTCAGGAAATGATGAAGGCCTTGTTTTCCTGCAGTACCACAGGGTCCGGTCGAATATATACTTAATTCTGGAAATCATTCCTCAGTCATTTGGTGACTTGGCACTTAAGCTTCTCCATAAGTGGATCTCATCACCGAGACAGGTTGACCTACAGAAGGGGTCGGTATGACAAGGTTGACCTTGGCACGTCAACTGATTTTAAAAACTTATATCAGTCCCGAAAAATAACGACGCCATTTCAAACAAAGTTTGATAAGAAATCAAACTGAAAGCGAAAGTTTCTCCATTTTAGCAAGACAATGACTATATATGAATTAGGTGACAAAAACGTGCATAAAATACTGTTTCCACGAGGGTTCTGTGAATCAAAGAAGCTGACACAAATCAAAGTAGTCGAAAGGTTGGTGATTCTTAACCTCCACACCCTGTCGATACTCACGAACTTTCTGTAATGCTTTTCTAAAACAACGACTATTTATTTCTAGTTTTATTTTATCTATTTCTTTCTTTATCTATTATTCATTTATTTACTTATTTATATATACATCCTATTATCTATTTATTCGTTTGTTTATGTATTCATTTATTCATATATTTGTTTATTCACCCTTTTATTTGTTCATTCATTGATCCTTTTAGATTATGCCTCTCGGTCACGACTGAAAGTCTTGTCTTCCATAATAGAAACTTCCCCCAAGTAAAGGCTCAAAGGGATATTCTTGTTTGCTCCGCAAACTATTTCCAGTGAATGAGGAGGGGGCTTGCATGTCAATGAAGCGGTGGGGGTAAACCTACTCCGGCTGTCTGGCTCTGCTCTGGAGGTGCTGTGTTTAGCTACATTGCCTTGGACCTGAATGGTGTGGCGGAAGGCAGGGATGTACCTTCATCCACAAGTTTCTTAGATGGGAAGGGTGACGAATATGTATTGGATAGGAGTGAGGTGGGTGTATGATTTAATTTGACCACGCCACTTATCAGGGATGGGGGTGATTCTTCTTTTATAGACATGATTACTTACGAAGTTATTAGGACATTTCTTAACTTACTGCAAAACATCTATCTACCCAAATAAAAAAATATCTTACTAAGAATCGTTAGGATTAGTTACAAATAAACAATATGGACAACATAATCTTAAAGTACACATGAACTATTTACGAGATGAGAGTTGCTGTTCTTTAGCTTTTTTGGAAATAATTTCAACACTGACTGAGATCGCTAAGCATCCACTAACTCCCACTAGTTTTGGATTCTTAGCCCTACTTGTGGACTCCTAGGATCCCTAAAGGTGGTCTATAAATCACAGGTTGAGACACTTGATAGTTACTTGTCTAAAGTAGTCATACTTCTAAGTCCTTCTGATTTCACCCTCACATTTGATCGCACGCAGCATTCCGTTACCACTGGAGAATAGTCTCCACTCCTAAAAAGAATGCTGATCACTTTCAGCTTGTACTATCCCTTCTTTCTACTGTCCTCCTTAAAACTCCCCTTTACCACCTCTGTGACTCCACCTCTTCGGTGAGATACTGACCCTATGGATGGAAGCGTTGGTGAGATATTAATGGGACCATAGGGTCATCTCTATGTTCACTGTAACCTCTGCTCTTTAGTTTCCCCAATCTCCCTATCTCCATTTCAGATTTATTCCACATGATACTATCACCTCTACACACACACACACACACACACACACACACACACACACACACACACACACACACACACACACACACACACACACACACACACACACACACACACACACACACGCACGCACGCACGCACACACACACACACACACACACACACACACACACACACACACACACACACACACACACACACCCACACCCACACACACACACACACACACACACACACACACACACACACACACACACACACACACACACACACACACACACACATACACATTCAGGCATTCACAAATTTCCTTACCCAGAACCCCTGACTTAATATTGTCTCCCATCCATTAAAAATGAATGTATTATTTTGGCTACAAAAATAAATAAATGAAATGAAAAATAAACACTGGGTTCTTTCTTGTGGTACAGGTTAGCTAGCAGTCTCAGTTCCAGTGAACTTTCTTCCCACTTCCCTTGATTCCTTGCAAAGCTAGTTGTCGTTCACCTTAGGACTTAGGAGTAACAAAAGAGAGTGAGTGAGATGACAACCCTCCCGGTTACTTTCGCCTCCGTTAGGAGTAGCTATACCTGAGCGTCAAGACTTTAGAGACAAGTAAGGGAGGGGAAACAGGTAGATTGATAAGATAGATAGACAGATACATATGTAAATAGACAAATAGGTAGATAGATATATAGGATAGAGAAAAGGAGAGAGAGAGGGAGAGAAAGTGGGAGGGAGAGAAGGAAAGGGAAAAAGAAAGAGGAGAGAGAGGATAGAGGCAAACAGATGTGCTTGGAGGGTGCAAGACTCAACGAAAGCGAGCGAGGGGACGAGCGAGCGTGGAGTGGGGTTGGTTAGTTGGTTAGTTGGTTAGTTGGTTGGTTGGTTGGTTGGTTGGTTGGTTGGTTGGTTGGTTGGTTGGTTGGTTGGTTGGTTGGTTAGTTGGTTGGGTCCGGAAAGAAAGGACGAGTTTGTCTGGTGGCTGGAGCCCTCTGCTGCCTTCACAGGAAGCAGCCCCAGGAGTAGTGGATGGCTCAATTGGAAGCAAGTCAGGTATTAGTGGCTGCACCCTGGCTGACTACAACAACAAGAAACAATTCCGCACACCTGACTCTCTCCTTGGCGGAAAGGGACATGGAGTTTTTCTTCTCGGTGGGCAGCGGCGCCGCCTCCTGGTCCGGCGGCAAATGCGGCAACTTGCGGCGGATGCGGAGACTTTTCTGGCTGTCGGTCTCGCTGAGGGTGTCCGAGGAGTCGTCGCGGAATCCCCGGGGCGTGCCCGCGGGCGTGCTGGGCGTGCCCGTCAGCATGGCGAGTTGTGCGTTGACGCCGGCCATGGTGTAGTCCTCAGGAGACACCAGCTGGTCGGATGAGGATCGGAGTCGCGCCCTGCAACGGCCCGTCACGTTACGAACAAACACACATTCAACAATTAACGCTACGGACATCTCAACACTCAACATCAACAACGCTACGTGCAACTGAACATTCAACATGAACACTACGTAAGACAGACTCGGCTCTCACACGACATGGCGCTCATCCGTCAACGTCCGCCTCCCTCGGCATTAGACGTGATGGGACTCATTCGTTCCAAGACTTCCGCCTTAAACACATCTAAACATTCAACATTAAAGCTACGCACAACTTCATACTCAACATGGACGTGGTGAAGGCGGTTGGCGCAGAGGAAGAGGAGGAGGAGGAGGAGGAGGAGGAGGAGGAGGAGGAGGAGGAGGAGGAGAAGGAAGAGGAGGAGAGCGGGGGAGCGTAGCAGCGCCTCCAACCCTACAAGGAACTACTACCAGTCACAAAGGCAAATGTGTGAGAAGAGGCCACGTCAACTTGGCGCCCAAAAGCAGGAGTCTTTTTCTACCACAGGACAGAAGAAGAAGAACAAAAACAACAACAACGTGAACAAGAAGGAAAAATAAGGTGAAGAAGGAGAGGCGAAAGAGATAAAAAA
Source organism: Oratosquilla oratoria (assembly GCF_046742065.1). Lineage (NCBI taxonomy): Eukaryota > Metazoa > Arthropoda > Malacostraca > Stomatopoda > Squillidae > Oratosquilla > Oratosquilla oratoria. Next base: position 9,052,581 of record NC_134806.1, on the reverse strand, counting down.
AAAGAAGATAAATAAGAGGAGGAAATTGATTGGTTATTGGGTTTTAAGGTGGTGCAACTGCCAAGGAAGATGAGGAAGAAAAGACGAAGAAGAAATGGGTGAATGAGATGAGCATGAATACAAAAACAAGAAACTTAGTAGAAGAGTAAAAAGAAGAAGGAAACGAAGAATAGAAATATGAAGGGGAAGGAAATAAAGGAGACGAAGAATAAAACAATAAGAAATAGAAGAAAGACAAAATAGATATAGAAGGCAGGAAAATGAAAATGAAAAATAAAAAGAAAGTGAAAGGGAGGCGAGGCGAGGGAAAACTAAGATGACACAATAGTTATAAAAGACACATAGGAAACAAAGGAAAAGAATGGGGAGATGAAAAAAATAAGGAGGAGAAGAAAGTGAAGAAAAAAGCAGGACAGAGAGAAATATTAGGGGATGGAAAATGATGATGATAATGAAAAAGATAATGGAAGAAGAAGAAGAAAAAGAGGAGGAAGAAGAGGAAGAAGAAGAAACAGAAGAAGAAAAAATAGAAGAAAAGAAGAGGTAGAGGTAGAGGAAGATGAAGAAGGAGAAAAGGAAGTGGAAGAAGAAGATGAAGAGAAAAAAAAAAGAGAAATAGGAAGAAGAAGAAAAGGAGAAAGAAGAAGAGGAAGAATGATATGAATAGCAACAAAAAATAAATGCAAGAGTAAAACAAGATAAGGGTTGAGAGAGGAAGATAAAAAAGGAAAATTAATTAAAGATAATAAAAAAGAAGAGAAAAACAATGAGAAAAAAGGCGAAGGAGATGAAAAGAAGAGGAAAAATGAAATGAAAATTATAATAACAATAACAAACACTACTAGGAGAAAAACAAGATAATAGACGAGAAACAGAGAGAGGAAGATGATAAAATAGGAAAAGATGAAAAGAAGCAGAAGAAGGAAAAAATTATGAAGAAGAACGAGGATAAGGTGACGGAGAAAAATAAGAGGATGGAAATATAGGAGGTAGAAGAATAGGAAGAAGGTGAAGGACAAAATTAAAACAAATCAGATAAAGGAGAAATATTAGGATACGAAAAAGCAGAGGAAGAAGAAGCGGAAGAGGAAGAAAAAGGAAAAGTACAAGTAGAAGACGAGGAAGAAAAACAAGAAAAAACAGAAGAAGAATATGACGATGAAGAAGAATAGGAAGAAAAAGAAAAGGAAGAAGAGGAAGAAAAAAGGAAAAATAAAAAGAGGAATAGGAAGAAAAAGAATAGAAAAACAATAAAAAAGAAAAGAAAGAAAAGGGGAAAACCAACAAGAAAAAGAAAAAGAATAGGAAGAGGAAAAGTTTTTTGGAAATTCAAAAATCAGCAGAGGAAAAAAGGAAGAATTTTTGCAAACAAATACGAAAAAGAATGAGGCAAAAGAACAGAAGAGGATGAAGCAGGAGAAAACACGGAAGAAGAAGAAAAAGAAATAGAAGAAGTAGAAGAGGCAGAAGAAAAATATGTGTTTGTAGAAGTGGAAGCATTAATCTCTCGATACCTCCTCGGACAACGTAAGGTCATAATACTACCCACATGTGACTCGAACTACAAGAAAAGATACTATGTCCCAGCCAGCACATGCCAGCCAAGGAAGAATATTCAGGAGATAAGGAAGAGGTTGAAAGGAAGAAACCTCGGAGGTACTGTCCAGAAGAGGCAGTCAAACTACACACAACTGACACCAAAGGTAGCAAGGGGTTGACAGTTTCTCATCGCATAGAGAGGGATGACTGGGCTGAGTGGGTGGGAGGTTTTCGGCAGAGGTGTGACAAAAGGGTTTCTTTGGCATGGAGGACAGAAGACTGGGGAGCTTGAAACAGCAGAGGCGAAAGTAAAAAGTTTATTTTTTCACTGCTTTATAAAAAATACTTTTCTGGGGCTCTAATTAGATTATGCAGGTAATAAAAGCAGAAGTTGATTACATATGTACTTATGTCAGGTATAACGAGCATGAAAATGTGAGGTAAGGGGTACGGAATATTGATTTGAGTCTGACTGCTTAGCAGGAAAGGGTGCTTTGTAATTGAGCTACTGGGTTTAAGTTAGATTAACTAAGACACTAACAGGACAGTTAACTGTTGAGGTGGAACAACAAATGGTTTGTAGTCAGAATATCCTATTCGTTTTATAAACCCATTGAGAAGTATAGGAGGCACAATGAATAGCTTGATTTACTAACTGATACAAGGACCTTATCTTCTTATGTCTGGGTCCTCCAGCAAGCCACGATTTTAATGCCATACTTATTTACATGAAATGTACTACGATTTACTCGATTGTAAATATATGTAAACATGGAAAAAGTATTGGAGTTTGCTTACATTTTATTTTGATATTTAATTATCCATTTATTCTTGGTCCGCACTTCATCCCTTACTACGGGAGTATCTTGATGAAGGGCGACCATTTGGAGCAAAAATGATACTTGTTAAACGGGGAGACCATTGGATAAGGGGAATGCGATACTTAGTCAAATGAAAGTAAACGCAAAATATTTGGGACAGGAATAGATCGGACTATGAAAAAAAAAAAAAATCCCTAGCTTTGTTGGCTAGCTACTTAGTGGTAGTAAAATAATCCTTGTTTTTATGAAGAAGCATCAGTATCGCTGTTACTGACTGCAATAGTGTCGACTTGTATAACCTGGTAAGCCTAAGCGTAAACTGAAACGCAAACGACGCAGCACAGAACTAATTTGCAGTTTGCCCTTCTCTCTCACCTGAAATGCTGAGGTAGTTCATCAAGAAACATTTCAAGTAAGACAGAAGTTCAAATTGTACTTCAGTTCAACAAAAGGAAGTCTGCCTTCGCTCTGTGCTGCTTCACCTTTGTCGCCTGCGTTTCAGTTTGCGCTTAGGCTAAGACACGCAAGCTCTAGCTGCATCCGCCATTATCTCCTATGCATGGAGATAGCCAGGTCAAGTGGTAGTGAACGATAGCCGTTGTGATGGATCCCGTGTCAGGATCAAAGCTAAACACGCCACAGTATTGTAAATGACTGTTTATACCATGAAGTTGATAGTCGAGCTTAATGAATAAACCAAAACGGGGGTCTTTTTCCTAGATCAAGATGATTGCATACATATTCATGGACGTAACGAACGCATATGATGATGAAAAGAAAACAAATCTAAGCAGCTTAGTAATCGGATTAAGCGTGGGGCGTATTGCGAGGCTTAAAGTTAGGTGAGGCTCATATACTGTGAAGCTTAAAGTGGGAAGAGGATCTTAGATATTGTAGATTCCGTGTGAATGACTGGGCAGAGTGACAGGGTTGGAAAACTTCCGGGACAGTTGAGGTCTGGTCGAAGGTAGAAAAATCATGAACGTCAGATGGGTAAGAAAGTTATTGGAATAGGGGGCAGAGGACTGTGACTTCTTGCAAGGCAAGATTAGGTTACTCATGTTGTTTCAGTAACGCAAGATGGAAAAGGAGTGACTGGAGAAAGGAAGAAAGGGAAAGGAACGATTCTTTGCTAGGTCGCGCGCGGAAAGGTCAGACGTTTAAAATCGGGTAGAGGGGATCGAGCGAGTGGTCAAAAATCGTAGAGACCGGTAGGGAAACCGAAAGGAAGTTGAGGATCATAAGATATATAGTTATACAGTAGTAGTAACAGTAATAGCAGCAGCAGGTCAACAGGGAACAATTACCTTAGCTAAACAGTGTGTGGCGATACTTCTGCCGAGGGTACACCTTGAGTAGTTGGTTTTGGGTGTGGTAGACAGAAAGAGACAGCACATTCAACATTTACATTACTTAGGACGCATTCACTATGTGCAACACATTCAACATAAATGGTATGTGCAACACAGCAGACATTACCTTTGCGTGACATTCAATATTAAGTGCGCATATTGCACTGCATTTGACAAGATCTTTGTTCACTGCACGGTGTCACTTAGATCAGGTCCTGTCTCGTGTCTGATAATTTTCGATGGTGATTTCCAGATGTATGACAACCATTCAATTGTGGCAGCGCGTCCCCTGCTTCTTATGTACATGTGAAAAAATATATGTTGCCAATTGTCAGCAGTGCCTTGCTCTGGAGAGGACTTTTTACCAGGGGCATTCATCTTTTAGCATTGTACCCCCGTCTCCTACCATCCCTTCCTCCCAACCCATTTGTCTCCACGGGGAGAATTCACCTCTGCTGACTCATTCTTGTAGGCATCTGAGGAGAACCACTTTACCCTATGTAAGTTAGGCTCTTCCTTCTCGTCACCTGCAGACGTAGTTTGCCAGATGTTACTAATTTGGCTGATCATGGAGTTCTACGTCAGGAATTATTTGGCAGTATTTGCAACGTTAATGTCCATATCAAGGAAGTTCTGTGAGACCATATACAGATGTGTTGTTGGATCTCAACAGCAATGTGACGTTTGCGAACCAAACGCACAAGTCTACAAGTGATTATTAAACCCAAAACCCAAAACAGAAAAAATACAAGTCCTACATATACAAATTATCCCCATCTTTTGTTCATGTGATAGCTCAGCGTCCTGCCCACCATCACCTACTTATGTTACAAACAAAACAGCATGATTGTAAAGTGTGGTCTATGTGTATATACACAGTCTCCATAATCCGTACTAAAGGCTAAAGTTTCCTAAAAGTAATTATGTAGATTTCATTCTCCGTCCTCTGTTACCGACTACCAAGTTGTTTCGCTATGATTTGGAAGTAATGAGAGATCTACTGGACCTGCTATAGCAGTGCATGTGTGCTTAATTTGTGTATATCCCCAGACAACGATACAATGTAAAGGTAAGTGCAAGGAAGCCGTGCTTAACCATAAGGACAGACTTAGTAGTATTAGTCGACAATGAGATGAAGACCTGCTTTGCAAGCATCAACAACAACGTTACGCTCGAAGGACGCCATAACGCAGCTGCCATGAAGGAGAACGGTAAATCTTAATAGCCATTTGACATGCCAGGTGATGATGCACCACTACTGAGCCGTGACGTTACTCTGACGTAACGGGTTGTTGTTGACGGAGGCAGACAGGCCTTGTTCCTACCTCTGTAAGGATGTGAGCGGCGTCTCATTCCCCGGCTGTGAAGTCATGACTAGTAGACGGGGCTTTCCGTCGCTCGCCGTCACCGTCGACTGCTGTAGGAGCGCCGCCGTCGGTACGGAGGTGGCCACTCGGCCGAGCTTATTCGCTAACTGTTGCTGTTGCAGCTGTTGTAGCTGCTGTATTTGCTGCACCGTGGGGGCGTTGGCAGGGGTATCCTTCCGCAGCGGCGTTGGCGACATTTTGCCTTGCTGGGCGAGAAGGGCCGCCTGCTGCTGCAGAAGGGCCGCCGCTTGGTCCTGGCGCCTCATCTTTTTTAAATGTTGTGCTTGATGCTGGAGCTGCATCTGCTGGAGCTGGAGCTGCTGCGCGGGGGTCATTTGCTGGAAGAGCACTGATTGGGTGA
>NC_134806.1:9027141-9034641 GCF_046742065.1 Oratosquilla oratoria | reverse complement strand
TTTGATTAGGCGTCAAGATTTGAACTCTATCTTGTTCAGAGGCACCAAATGAAGAGATTCACCTTAAACCCGAGATGCAGCATCTTCCGCATAAGGTCGAGTAAGTTTTTCATACTCGTAAAAGATCATCTCAATTACAATTACAACATTTCGAATGAAGCTAGGCTTTATTTGCCCTATTCAGATATAACTGAAATCTCTGAAGTCATGTGTTTTACAGATAACTTTCTAATAGACTGGAGTTCAACTTGAGTAGCTTGTCTAAAGAATAATGTGGGGATTTTTTGGGATAGTGATATCAGCCTAACAGTGTGCAAGGGAAAGTTTGTGATCGATTAAGTCCTTTATGAGTAATAGAAAGCAAGTAGAGGACATGATAGAACCCTGAAGGACGCGTGAGGTTTTAAACATATGGGAAAACAACAGTTATAATCTACCACAGGTATTCTGTACCTGGGGTACTGAAATAAAACTTAAGTGGTACTGGCAAGTGCTGAATACTTGGCAGTATTTCATTTCACTTTCCTTTATCCTTCAATAATCACATGCTAACCAGAGTTAGGGGATTCTAGACTGCCAAGACCTGCCTACTACAGGGGTACTAAGGTTGAAAAGGTCAATAAACGCTAATCTACTACAACAGGTGCAAAAGTGTTGGAAAGGAAATCAGAAACGAAGTAACAGAGAGAAGGATAGATTCCTTAGTGGTGTAACTTGTGTATCAAAGACTATTATCATTAGAGATTGCCAGATTTTAGCAAATGCTTTTGATATGTCATATACAAGAGGATAGGTCTCACAAGGATCCCTCAAAGAGTATGGCCAGTAGAATTATCCTTCACAAAAAACTACTGACGATCAGAGAAATTCATGAGCAGATTTTTTCCAAGATCTTCTAGTTGAGCATAAATTAGAAAGAAATTAGATAGATTGGAAAATTAAATTATAGGATCTGTAATTGGAATGCTGAAAATAGTCACCTTTTTTGAGACAGGATAAATGTGGACAAAATTTAAGTAAAAAAGATAAAAGTAAATTGGCTGAGTCAGCATGGAAGCACAGTTTTAGAAATGATAGGAAAGTCTCCGTTCAAGCAGACGCTTTCTTAGTGTGATGTCCATAATGCTGACAGGGGTAGAAGGAATAGCATTGGAATCGCCTAAGTTTGGGCAAATATTTATTTTATTTTATTAGAAGAGACAACTACATTGTCCATCACTACGGAAGAGAGTAGGCATGAAGGAGTATTTGATATTATTGGAAATGTTGTTGAGTGTCAGCCAAGATCTTCGTGACGAGTTAGAGGAGCCAGATTTTTGTCATTTCTTGATAATATAAAAATGTTTGGTCTGTAGATGTTGCATGATTGTTTGCATTGTCCTGTTTATAATGGCTCAACAACAAATATGGTTATACCAAGAAGTTTTAGGGTAAAAAAATATTTGGAATGTATAATGTGTATAAATTAACGGAGGACTTATAATAAGATAGAAAGCATACACATACACACACGTACACACACACACACGTACACACACACACACACATACACACACACACACACACACACACACACACACACACACACACACACACACACACACACACACACACACACACACACACACACACACAATCCCATCCAATCATTTACTAAAAAGACGATGAGACACCACACATCACTGTCTCAATCCCACTTCCTTGTTACACCAGTTTCCTTTTGGACGCATTGATACCCTAGTATCGTTTCTCTCAGTAGCATCCCACTCCATACGTCGATAACAACTTTCTGTTATATGCACTTAGATATACGCTTATTCACTGCATGACTGTTATCATATATACACTTACACTGAATTTCCAGATCATGCAAAAACTCCAGCGATATATGATTTCTTCTTTAGTTTCAAGAGGGAAAGTTGAATGGTAGTATAGCAGATGAAAAAATGTAGGTTTTATAGTTTCTTCGTGAGGGTATGATGGATGTCTACCGACATCGCTGAAGAGTTGCGAGGTCTGTGGACAGGTTTTCGTGAAGGGGAGAGTGAGCAGTATTCAGTACTGTACTGTAATGGGGCACTCACTACACACGGGCAAAAACCCGCAGCCGCGATCAAGACATGGCCAGCCGTGTGGCTCACAAAATAACAAGAAAAACAACAATAACAGCCATATTAGAGACTAGTAACAATAACAGAGTACAGGACAAGTGACACATTACAGAAAAAAAACATTCATGCAAATGATAAATGTATGACTGCGTGCGTTCGTGCTTGTGTCTCCAAACCAGACTCACTGGCCAGCGATCTCTAGTAGCCATGGATTGAGCGACACCTCACTCACGCTCCAGGAAGATTGGCATTGAATCTAGATGTTGGCAATTGCAAATAATTTAATCTGTATTTAGTGTATAGCTAGAGAATTAACCTCTTCCCACCTGTAAACAAGAACATTCTCGTCCACTTGCAATAAATGGCACTGGTTTTGTCTCCCCAGTTGACGCTGAACTCTGGTCCATGTTTAACTGACTCGTTGCTCTCAGACCGGGATTGGAAGATATGGCAATGTGCCAGAGACCTAGCTATAGTTACCTCTTCACTGATTTGGGTGAGAGAATAACTTAAAGGCTATCTTATCTTGTGATAAGCTTTGCGAACATTCGGAGCACATCACAAAAGTATAGAGATGAAACCCGTCCCGCACTTCAAATCAGCATTTAAGACAGAAATCCGTTTATGATCGTGGTGCATTTCGGAGCCAAATATCCTTACCAGAAATAATCATAGACACTTAAGGCTAAACCCAGTTCCTCATAAACCAGAGACGTACTTTCTGTTTGTAATTACTGGCGCTCAGAGATTAATCCTATTCACCTCATACTCGCAAACACTGGCTGGCATTTTCCTCTGCGATGTTTCGATTACAAAAGGATTCCAACACGTCATCAGAACGCTTCAAATGCACGTGGTCGTTAGATTATTTTTTACCTCTGGTGTTTGAGACAAGAGTTAATTCTAAAGTGATTGATTGTTCATATGTGTTGCTCTATCACCTAGACAGGTTTCCATAGCGGTTCTCCAGACCTCACCGCGCCTACATATGTGATGTGATACCAAAGTAAAGTTTCCGCTTATATCACAGTAGAGTAGTTATCAGTAACGGGGTGGCTTTGTTGACTGTGGGATTAGTTGCTAGCAGAGGAATTCACAGTTCGTACTGTACAATGAAATGAGCATGGTAATAATATGTCCAAAACGCAGGGATTTGTAGTTAAGATATTAAAGAACAATAAAAAGATTATTGGTAATGAATTATGGTCCTGTAAGTTGGCTTTTGCTGGTAACGATACAGCTTTCTTGCCCAAGACCGGAATTATAGTCATAAAGGAGAGATATTGGTGTTAGTGCTTCTGCACTAACACAAGTTTTCCTTATTGAAAAAAAAAAAATCTGCACCATTGTCATAACACCACTGACCGCCGAACCTCGTGAAATTGACTATATATGACGCATCAATGTGGAAAGGACCGGTTCACCGCACGAAAAGACTGACGGGTAAAGACCGACACATGAGACCGCTAACCGCTCCGCAATAAATAAATGAATAAATAAATAAATAAATGAATAAATAAGTAAATACATAGATAGATAAATGCTGGCGCAACCGTGCGCTCATTGCTGTTACTGCCTGGTGCAAGTGGGATTGAGAAGTCAGCCACAAGTAATATGAAACAAGCAAGACCGCGGTAAGAACTCTCATAGACCACTGGCTCAGAAAAAAAAAAAAAAAAAAAAAAACGTATTCTGAAGAGTCACTGGCAGTGGGTGAGGCCAGAGGTACCGCAGAAGTTGTCTGTATTCTGCCCAGCACCTCCACGTTGCTTTCTTTCGTTCCGAGCCACGAGCAAGAGGCTTAATAGCACGCCGGACGTGAGGTGAAAATGGGACCGTGGCCGAGGAGGACCTCCTTCCTATGCATCCCTGAAATAGCCACAGGCGGGGAGCACACCCCTGGACTAAGGTCGGGTCCGAGTCCAGGGGTCTTGGTCGGAGGGAAGTAAGTGGGGGTCAATTGGCTTGGTTCTGGTGTGGCAAAGGTGTGGTTTGACAAGTGGCTAGTTGTTTAATTGTGATGGAGTGGTAGTGATGGGGTTAGACAGGCGAGGCGGTGGGCAGCTCTAAGGCCGGCCAGGCTCCGTCTCCCTCCCTGGTTGTTGTCGTTATTCATCTTACCTGGAACCTCGCCAACACCTCCTGCTCGGCAGCCTCGAGGGACGGAGAAACATCCATAATGGGGGACAGATCTATAACAGGGGACCAAGTGTCTCCTTGGTCGGGCCTGAGCCATTTATTTTTCCTCAGTCCGAACGGCTGAAACAACGAACAAACAACAACAATTTCAAGGGCGGGGTCTGCGGGCTCCTCCTCAGCACTGACACTCGACCTCCAGCACAGCTTTCCAGGATTTAGCAGGACTTGGCAAACGGATGCATCTTACGCTTCAAGAGCTGTGTACACGTCTCCAAAGGCAGAACACAGCACTTCAAGCGCTGAATGCAATACAAGTTTACTTCTATATGCCGTAGAAGTAAGGCAGAGTTTAGTCATGTAAATGTCAGTACTATCATGAACTTTTGGCTGCATTTGATATATTCATTAAATGAAGTGAGTATGAAGGTGAAGGCAACTAACAAGTTAAAAAGATAAACGCGCTTAACATGAAATAAAGTATTCTATTTAGAAGTGTACTGATTATATCTGACGTTGAATCTGCCACTACTTAAAATATAATTAATTTTTCTTTAGTTATGTGAATTGGAAATATCGAGGATTAAAGGTTGAGTTTCTGCGGTGCATTTAAACTGGTATAAAATTTCTCATTACTTTAACTTAATTCCCTTATCATTTTGCTTACAACTGACATTAATTTGGTAGGGAGAACTTTCTGTTGAAGATCTTCATGTAATGATAAAGTTCGACATAATCTTACGAGGACTACCATCAGTGGATACAGCAAAGACAACCCAAATGCTTGAAGGGGCATAGTGGTTTAATTTGGATCTAATGTTTGTCAGGTTGAATAAGTATGATGGTAGAATCAGGGCTGAAGATCAAACTGTGACAAGTTAGTGCTAAGTCTAAATGTCCCTAAAACGTCTAGAACGATAATCTGAATTCCTGCATTCAATGAGATACTGAAGTAGTGAAATGATTTCAGTTGAATCCTGATACGCCTGTGCTGATGGTCGATATTTCAGTTTTAAAGTTCGACGCTTTAGTACTTGGAGACGGTACGGTAGAACTAAAGCTCGATGCATTATACCTGAAATGTCAGTACTGAGCACATTGCGTCAGCACTTAAGGTCGACTGGTTAGTACTAAGCTCGAGATACTACTTGGGTTCGAAGTGTCACTCCTAAGGTTGAGGCCCTATCAGTGAATTTCGACACGTCAGTGTCACTTCGATACTCGTCACTGCCAAATCAGGATCCGTCAGTGTCAGGACAAGACACGTCAGTGTCTAATCGAGACACATCAGTGTCTAGTTGAAACAATGCATTACCATGACACTGACAAATCAGGACACCTCAGTGACACGACCCACGAAATATGGATTCAAGCTTATCGCGTCGCAGGTTACAAAGCCCGACTCCCTTGCAAAGTTTCATAAAGCAAAAAGCATTTGATAAGTTCGAGACGTGATCATAAAGGCTTGACACTTCGGTTCCCAAGCCCGATATGTCAACACTAAGACTCGACACTTAAGTACCAAAGCTCGATACGTCCATACTAGGGCTTGCCACTACATTATTAAGATTCAAAACGACAGAAGTGTGCTCTCTCTCATACGTCAAAACGGAGGCTCTGTAGGCCGTTAGCCTTACGGCTCAAGACATCAAGCCTATTACGGCTTAACACATCAGCCTTGTGGCTTGATGTACCAGCCATGCAGCTGAGAACATCTGCCATGCGACTTGACACATTAGCTGTGCAGCTCAAGACATGAGCTTTAAGGCTCGACGACCAAGTCTGCGGTTCGACACCTGAGTCCTGCGGCTCGACGCATGAGCACTAAAACGTCTTCCCCACACTGGACTGACACTCAGGACATAGGGGCGAGATACATCACAAACACTATATAGAGACTAAACAAAATAACAAGAATTTTTCATTATCACAACATCTATAGAAGATATCTGACGTAATGGCCGTAATGACACTCAAAGCATCTAAAGACTAATGACAGAAAGGCTACAAAAGAACATGTGGCACGTTGCCTTAGCTCTCGGGCCGGGCCAGGGCTGAGCAGAACAGAGCAGAGCAGAGCAGAGCAGAGCAGAGCAGAGCAGAGCAGAGCAGAGCAGAGCAGAACAGAGCAGAACAGAGCAGAGAACAAGAAAGAAAAATTACAGAAATATGATGCCAGGAAAGGTAAAGTAACGCAGGGGATGTCTTGCAGGAACTGGAAGGAAAACAGTGCATAAGAAAGGGGCTGAGAGCTAGTGCATTGCAAAAAAATATGGGGGTCGGTAGAAATGTGTTGCATCTGGAGAGCAGCATAAAAGGCAATCGAAAAACATTGCGGGGATAGGAGATAGTTTGATATACTGTAGGTAGAAAGGAACTAGCAGGACAGGGGAGATTGCGGTGGGTATTTGTTATATGAACAGGGAATGATGAACCTGTTTTGAACTGGGAGAGGGCGTATCAATATTGCATATCAGCTCTTCGGTCCACTCCTGTGGTAGCAGTAGCGTATCAGGCGAAAGCTTGCCCCAGAAATCAAGCAGCTTTTAATATACTTTGTCCATTCAAATTCCAGTTAACCGACAAATGTAAAAATTTGCTGTGATAAAGGACATTCACAAATCAGGATTCTTAAACTAAAATTACGTTACAAAATTGTAGGAGCTATTTGACAGTGTTCAGATGATATTAGTAAGACTCCAGTGATTATAACTTGTCAGGTAAAGAATGAGGGCAAAAGTTCTGCAAAAAATCTCTATATTACATCCAACCTAATCCTAGCTAAGTATGATTGTAGAATATCCATCACAAGCTGTGAGAAAGATCAATAAGTTATGCTCTTAATATAGGGTGATCCATAGTTAACCAAAAACATTCACAGGAATCATACCAATGATCAGAACTGGAAACACTTGTGCAAAACAACGCAAAACTAACAACAAATGTTGCACGATAGATCTATTTGTGGTTCCAACCAATCTGATTACACAAACAGATAAAAATCACTTATACTTCAGGTCAAAACGATGTAACGGAATTTTATAAATTTGATTGGAAATATAGCTATGGACAGGAAACTCATTCGCTCCACATGAGTATCTTTAACTGAAAAACGGAGGCATACAGTAGTTGCAGAAACTAAAGAAGTTCATTAGAAATAGTTGCGGCCGATGAGAGCTTTGTGCAGCTACCTTACAAAGATCCTAAGTATGTGAATAGCTGCAGACTTCTTTTGGTATATCGCGAGTGATTT
>NC_134806.1:9007141-9014641 GCF_046742065.1 Oratosquilla oratoria | reverse complement strand
GGGTATATAAATCGTTTCTTATTTCGACAGACTAGGTAAATCCTTACTGTAGCCCGTGAGGGGACTGTGCTTCTTATCTCAAATCGGAAGTGAGAGTAAAAGATTAATTCAACTAGAGGCCAAATATAGGAACTGAAATTTGTGATTTTTGCAAATCTCGCAGTAAATGTCAAATAGTCTGTCAAACTAAGAGTAAGACCGGTTACATGAAATTCCATGCCTATAATAATAGAGTGATTCTGTGTTTCTATTGACCTAGTATGTACTTTCTGCCCATCTTTTTAGGTCATCGTTGTCTCACAACACTCATAGAATTTACAACAGGATTAATTACCTCATTGACTAGGGCAGGATAGCAAAACTACCATGGAAGCCTAAAATATCATAGCTAAAATATCATATCGAACTAATCTACGGGATAACCGGATGTGATTAACCTGATGAGATTCAAATAACTCCTGATGGCTACACTAACGTCAGTTATTGCAAAATCAAAAGGATACAGATATAATTTTCACCTATTCTGATCTTTTTTTCTAATTAAAATCTGGGTGCATTAAGATAGGAGGATTAACAGAAGTCTTTATACTGTATGTCCATTCTATGTTGGCCAGTTATTCGAGGACATGGGAAAACGTCATTGTGGTGGAAAGGGAATATTTAACAGTAATTTTCGGCATCAGCAGCTTTCGATATTCTCTTTCGGAGCAGTCCTCCTTTCGAAAATATACCCAAAGTTGACAGAATCCCTGCTTGGGGATGGGGTACGTGTAGCAGGCCTACCAGTCCATGATGACCATTTCTTGTGAAATAGTTATCAGTACTTATCTGTAAATACTGGTGAGTTTATTGGATAATTACAGCTTCATTGGTTTTGATATGGTGTATGACTTTTGTTCGTATCTATATGTTGCAGACTTATTGGGAGTCCATGTGTTTTATGCCGGTGCAAGCTATATGCACTGCACGCTTGCATATGCTTGTAGACAAAGCTCCGTAAACTTGTATGCTCCGTTTGTCTCAGCCTATAGTTCCGAACAATTTCAAAACCATAGGTGGGAAGGGAACAAGTATTTGTTCTTTTTATTTGTTCTGATTTGTTGCACTTCGTTCAACCATCGTATTATGAAATGGCCAGACTGCAGTGTTGATTTCCCCCTTTGATCTGCAATGCTACTAGCACTTGAAAATCAATGTTGTAAGAAGTAATGATGTGTCGTTAGGGGCCCACTGCTCTCGAGGGCTAAACTAGGCTCGAATATATATATATATATATATATATATATATATATATATATATATATATATATATATATATATATATATATATATATATATATATAAATCTCTGAAATGTTTCGGGCTCAGAACCTCGAAATCTTTTCATAAACCACCAATAAACACTTCTGTTCCCCTTAAACTTGCACTAAATTTTTTTTTTTCACTTTTTTTTTTTTTGTGTGTGTAAGAGGTATGGACGATAAGGGGGGGGAAAGTTATTATTTGAAAAGAGGAAGGGATAGTGGACCTATATGTACCCATGTTTTATTACTTGTTTCTATTAATCCTGACTACATTTTTTTTTTTTTTTTTTTTTTTTTTACTCTTTTTTTGTGTAAGAGGTATGGACGATAAGGGGGGGAACTTATCATTTGAAAAGAGGAAGGGATACTGGACCTAAATGTACCCATGTTTTATTACTTGTTTCTACTAATCCTGACAGGCGCACTTAGTTTAGGACCCAAATTCTTCAGTGAGCAATATTTCTACTGGTAATTTGAATAGAAATATCCAGAAAATTCGACTCCATAGCTTATTTGACCTGAAATAATATTTCCAGCTGATAGTGCTAAGTTCAGAGTCTGGGATTTTTTTTTTTTTTTACTATCTAATTCTTGTGCGGGTGAAAATGCGGGTAAAAAATTCTCATGTCAGAGTTTATGAATTCATTGTATAAGTTTTCGATTTTTTTTTATGCTTAAATTCAGTAGGAAAAAGGGTACAGGATGCTCCCTGGCCGAGCGGGTTAGAGCGTCGGTACTTGCGGCGGAGGTCGAGGTGACGGTAGTCCTAACCTTGCCGCCAGCGAGTTGGACCAAGGGTATGGTTAATGAAATTCAATACTACAAAGTCTTACGTAAGGGGTACCGTCCTAGCCTGCTAATAAGGGGGGGGGGAGGAGTCCTCAACGTTAAACCGGATCAAGAAAGGCGGAGAATAATTCAATACACGTTACAATTACACGTGTAATTCTTACGGCAAAATTTCATAAGCTAATTCTTATTACTATTAAGTGTTCTAAACATAATTACAAATAGAATCTAATGAAAAATTAGGTACTATATAGCATAATGAATAGTCTCGGGGGAGAGAAAGAATCTATCAGACTTTATGAGGAAGAGACTGAAAATATCTTGACATGATAAATAGATTAACAGGGACCTAATTCCATACCATATGTCGTTCATCTCGTGTCTGTTCTTTTTTTTTCTGAGTCAAGGTAGCAGATAATGAATTTTGAAAAACAATTACCAAGCGAAGTATGTTTGGTCGAGCAGTTTAGGGCTTCGCTTGGTGCTGAGATCAGGATTGGAGGCAATTTGAATCCTAACCGGCAGCAAGCGAGTTCGTTGTAAGGGCAGACTATATTAGATCATCTGCTTCGAAAACTCCATAAAGAGGCGTTGTCACATCCCTCTTTGAGAGTGTGAATTCGTAATGATAAACCTAATCATTATCAGAAAAAAAGCCTGATAATTGTACTAAGATACATAATGTAGCAGACCCAGAGAAGGTAAATAAAATTTCAAGGCAGACAGCACAACCTTTTGACTTATAAGCTCACCGATTTTCAACCAACAATAAGTATAACTTGTATACCCATTTTCGGAATATACTGTTTTTGTAATTTCTCCTATTCTTGTTAAAGATGGAATGGAAATGGCACAGTAATGAAATATCGATAGTAGATACAAAACAGATAAAAAACACCTAAGTTATTTTAAACTATTATTTTTAGAAAAGGGGAAAAATCAAGGAGTATATGATACATGTCTTCACAAAACAAAAATCTCAAGTTGTCAAGAGATGGATTTACTCTCGACCTAGGAAGAACCAACTTTATCAACTACATAATCGATGAATGGAATAAACTTCCCGTTGAGGTGATCGCATGCAGTACAGATGAAAGTTTTTAAGATTCAGTTGAACAAACACCTTAGCAATAAAATATAATGTCCTTTAATTGGTTAATTTGTCTACTCGTTTACTTACCTGTTTCTGTAATTTTCATTTGTACATGTCCTCGTTTTTTACCGTAAGGGTCTCCTATCGGCATGATTTGCCTTTGTGTTAGCCATTTGGATTTAGTATACGAGTACGCGTCTACGGTGGAGGAAAAGAAAAATAACTGAATGCCTAAATTTAATCTATTGACTTTGATGATAGCAAACTTTGACTAATAGTTTTGGAGAACTTTTACATTGCTGTTGATCTGCCATGATCACGGTGTCACTGCGTTATAACTCGAAAGCAAAACAGGCAAACTCTCATGGATCCCGCCAGATGTCCTCCAACCCGGTTATATTGGGTTCGTGTATATGCTGACAGTGTTGTGCAGTCTGTGAAGGTATGTTTGACTGTATACGAAGCATTCTGACAGTGTGGACATGTCTGTGGAATTGCTTGGTCAATGTTGAGAAGTCTCAAATGTTGTGTGGTGACTATACCGAATGGGTGGAATAGGGTTATCCATGTGTTGTGTTCTGAAATCTATCTCATATGTTTACACTGTTGCTGTTATGGATTAAGTTTACCTGCATTTCTATCCTTGTAGATAATATCATGCAGAGATGTGTTTAAATGCTACTATGTTATGTACCGTGTAGTGTGATAAGTTGGTTTTTGTTTGACGGATACATAACTGTGTGTAGCACATGTCAAGATGTTTGATTTCCTCTTCTAGGTGATCTTTGGCTTTCGGCAATGTGCAGCCGGTAATTGTTTCGGCTGAATTATATAATTACCCGTTGGTTATGTTGATAGATTTTGGTTTAATGTCGCGAACTCCCCTTACCAGGTGGCTAGGACGGTGCCTCTTTCAGAGGACTCTGTAGCACAGAATTTAATGAACCATGCCAGCGAGCATTCATGGTTAGGTAATTATGTTTGGCTTAATAATGTTTGGCTTAATAATGTTTATTCCTGTCTGACTGTGTTTGTATTTCAGCTATTGCATCATGAAAAACATATTTCGTTATAAATTATGAGAGCTGAAAAGTTTACTACAGAACTGGTTTACAACATCCACCAGATATTTTCGAAAAATTCCTTATTTTTCACGTCCTATCTCATCTACTATCGTGACATTGATACACATAATTCTTTCGGGTGTTATAATTTGATTTTAGTAGTAAATCTGAACATAATAAAACTGTAAGAAAATTTTACAAAGAGCAAAAGTATTAGGCTCACGAAGAGCTATTATTATTATTATCATAATGTTTTCCTCAGGGTCTTAAATTGCGTTTTTATGCTCTCAACATTCTGAAAATTACACAATTTTAATTCGTAAAATGGAAAAATAAGCATTAAGATGAATTTTTCATAAAGTCTAGAATTTTGCTTTGACGCCAAATCTAAGTGTTGATTGGGCACACTTGAGATTTATTTATAATGGGGTTGAGTACATTTTATAGTACATTATCCCTATCCACATTTTGACCCTAAAAGTTATAAAAGAAATCTCCCTTCAAAATTGTCTTCACCTGGAAATGTTGAATAGTATCGACAAACCATGTCATGTAGAAAAAAAAATCCATACTTACTCCTGTCACTATTACTGGTAAAGATGTTTTCCCTTTGTAGATGAAAGAAACTGCTATTTTTCTTTCGAAAATTGACTGACGTGTGTACCCTTACATGCATCGTGGTAACACCAGGCCCTGCCCGCTAAGAAGATGTATTCGGGCAATCCAAAAAATAATTTGTTTTCAAGCGTATACAGTATAGTCTCTTGCTGTCTCAAAGCGAGATAATTCTGCGGGCTAGGTCCGAAGAGAGAGAGAGAAAAAGAAAAGAAAAAAAAAATCAAGAGTTCATAACCACATGATGCGAAAACGTGGTGAGCTTTGAGTAAGACTGTTTTGCGGTGTCTTTGACAGGGCTCAAATCAGCTGACTGATAAGGTAGATAGTATCATAACCATTACACGGAGATGAAAGATGGTAAGGACTGTGCATTGAGGGATGGAGGAAAGGGTTTGAGAGGGAAGGAATGGGAGGGGAAGAGACAAATGGAAATGGGAAGGGTGGGAGGTGGTGGAGGGGGTGGTTGGGACAGGGAAAGACAGCTTTAATGCAACATATTTAGTAAGATCGGTGAAAAAATGAACATGTTTATGTCCTCTTTGAAATCAGCTGGTATTACTGTGGTTGGTGATAGTACAACAATGATTGGTGGTGGTGGTGGTGGTGACGGAGGTGGGGGAAGGTGATGGGGATAGTGCAATTAGCGGTGGCAAGGGAAGCGGTGGCGGGCTGTGTGGGGCCGTGTGAAGGGGTTATGGAAGCAGAAGGAATAAGAGGAGACTGAAGACGACGTGCAGGAACCTCTTGACGGCGTCACAAGCCATCGTCACCTCATCCGAGGTCAGGCAATTAGATAAAGTAAAAAAAAAAAAAATAACATCAAGAATTTTGATAACTTGACAAAAAGAAGACTAAATGACTTGGGGTAACAAAAATAACTATATATACGACCCTAGGTGCAGACACAAGGAGCAACAAATGTTATGGAGGAAGGAAAAAACTGACCAATGTTGTCGTGAGCAACAGGAATGGGTGGAGGTTGGTTGGTTGGTTGGTTGGATGCAGACAGGAGGGGCCTCGCGAGCTGGCGGCCAACTTAGTCGACACACATGGAAGAATAAATTCAAGAAAGAAGAAAGGAAGATGAGGAGAAGGAGGAGGAGGAAAAGGTGAAGGAGAAGGAAGAGGAGTAGGAGAATAAGAACAATAACGGGGAAGTGGAGAAAGAGGAGGAAAGATGGGTGAGAAAAGGAGATGTAGTGTAGTGTAGTGAAGGGGGAGGAGGAGGAGGAGGTGATTGTCAAACGAGGACTTACCATATTTTGTCGCGGTCGTTCCAGAGACTTGCCCGTTCCTAGGACGGTCCCCATGAGGGCTCCTCCACGCAGCTCCGTTGGGGACAGTGGTGCAGGTCTGATGGCGAAACATGTCATTATTAACAACCAAATCTTCGGGAAAAAGAAGACTTCACAGTGGTCTCTTATCAAATCTTACTCCTCCATGACATCAAAAGCGAAGAAGAGGGGCCTCGTATCTGTGCTGTAGAAATGCCTGACGTCTTTCTTGTAATAAATGTACTCATTCTTATACTTATCTTTATACAGGTACCATTACGACGATATTTATCATCATCATGGGGGATAAGATTCAAGCCTTGGCCTGAAACACTCGTCTGGTGGTGTCATTTATCCACACACAGTATCCCATAGCACTTGCTTATGATCTCCATTCCATTAGAGCAATGGTTTTCAACCCGTTTTCTTATGTATCACCTATTTATGGGTTGCTGTTCCTTGCCAACTGGAGACCACTTCGTCACCAGATTTAATCGTCGTGAATACCAACTGCCAAGATCTCCTTTCATTACTCGAACACATCACCAGTGCCATTCCCAGCAGCGCTGAGGACCTCGGAAGACTGCCTCCTGTCTGCGAGAGCGAGGTACTCACCATACATTGTCACTCCTGGGCTGGAGCGAAACACTTACAGAGTGTCATCCAGGGGCCTCAGGATCGTCTCCTACTATTAGTCACACATTCCTGTAACCTTAAAGTACTTGTCAACCACAGTTATTGGTTGCTTTTTCATTCTAGGTCTTACAGAATTTTTTCCCTCTCCTCCTTACAAAAAAGAGAAAGACCATGAATAAATAACAGTAGTAGAAAAAGAAGAAAAATATGTAGAATAAGTAGAAAAAACAGAATAATAGGATGAGGAGAGAAAACAAATAGATAACAAAGAACACTGGAGGAAGATAAGATATAGAAGAAAAATACATAGGTGAAATAAATAGAAAAAGGTGAGATACAGAAGAAAAGAAATGGAAAATATAGCACAAGGAGAAAGACAGAAAAATAAACACAAAATGAAATATAAAAGAAACAGATAAAGATAAATATAAAGATAAATATTATGACGACGATGATGACAATGACAATGACAATGACGATGACGACGACGACGACGATGGATGATGATGGATGATGATGAAAGTAACGATGAAGGTAACGATGATGAGAATGAAGATGATGATGGTGACAAAGGCGAAGACGATGTCAATGAAAGTGAAAACGATGATGATAACGCTGATGATAATGATAGCAATAATGACAATAAAGACTACAGAGGTAATGTTGATGTTGATGGTAATGGAGATAAAAGTGATGATAATGAAACTGATAATGATGAAATG
>NC_134806.1:8984641-8992141 GCF_046742065.1 Oratosquilla oratoria | reverse complement strand
TAATACTCACTTCCAGTTTGCTGCCACTTTCTCCCCTTGTACATCTCATCATCTTACTTTTACCCACATTTATGTTCAACTTTCTTCTTTCGCCCACTTTCCCAAACTCTATCACTAACTTCCTTAATCCCTACTCTGATCCTGCTACAAGCGCAGTGTCGTCAGCAAACAACAGTTGGCTTATCTCTTACTTTTCTCCATTTTCTTTAACCACCTCCAATCCCTGACCCATTACTTTTTCATTTACCTCTCACACCTCCCCATCCATGTATAAATTGAACAACCAAGGCGACATGGCACATCCCTGACGAAGTTCCACCTTTACCTCAAACCACTCACTCTTTCCATTTCTAATCCCAACACACGCTCTTAAATTTCCTATCCCATACATCTGCAATACTTCCCACAGTGCCTTCCTGTCTACCCTGTCATAAACCTTTTCCAGATCCATAACAGCCCCCAAAATATCCTTACCCTTTCCTATAGCTGTCTTACATACGAGTATGTCTTACCACAAAAATCTGATCTACGCAAAATCTACCTGTCCTAAACCCACACTCTTCTTCATAAATTACTCGCTCTGTTCCTCTCCTAATCATCTCAGTCAAGACCATCTCATAAGCCTTCCCGCTTACACTTAACAAGCTGATCCCTCTGAAACTACTACACTCAAACTTGCCCTCTTTTCCCTTGTAAAATGGAATTATACATGCACTCCTCCAGTACTCCGGCAATCTAACCTCTCTTAAACAAATATTGAATAACATCACCAGCCAGTCCACCATCACTGTACCTCCTTTTTTCAGACATTCTGCATAACATCCATCCAATCCAAGTGCCTTACTTGCTCTCATCATCTTAACAACTGCCTTCACTTCATCTTCCCTTATTTCTCCTACATTTTCCTCACTCATCACGGTCATTTTCATAGCGCTTCCCACTGCAATTACCTTTCCCTGCCTACCCTCCTTCACATTTAGCAACTCCCCAGAATACTCTGCCCATCTTCCTCCTACTGCCTTCTCTTCCATTATCATCTCTCCATCTTCACCTTTTACCTTTTCTTCTCTACTTGATTCGCCTCCTCTTCCTCTCCAATTCTCTTTCCAAAACATCTTATTACTTTCATTTCTTTTTGTCATACTCGTACCCCATTTCACATCTGCTCTCCTCTTTGCCTCCTATATATGTATATACATATACGTATATCTATCTATCTATCTATCTATATCTATATCTATATATATATATATATATATATATATATATATATATATATAGATATATATATATATATATGCACGGTAATCTTGAAAACGGAAAAGGGCGAGTTACAGTTCTGACGGTGCTGGCACCGATATTCCGGAGCAAGAAGAGGAACCACTATATTTGGCTAATAAAAAGATGTATATATACATACATACATATATATATATATATATATATATATATATGTATATATATATATATTCTCTTTTCAATATATATTACTTTTCTAATATTAAAGCTATATTCCAATATTTGCTCGTTATTTTTTTTCCTTCTACGAGTTAGTGACGTAGAAATAGACCTCTATATGTAACAGAGACCACCTTCCTTAACGCCGCGCAATTCATTTGCAAATATTAGCTTTGTTTCAGGGACTTAATGTTAGTTTTCTTATCATCATATGCCTTATAGGCAGTAATTATTTCTCATTAAGTACTATATTCATTCTACTAGAGACCTGTAGTTTTATTTTGTAATACATGTAGTGTAAGAAAGTGTATTCTGAGAGAACTATTGGAGGGTTCGAGATCACATGTCGGCTGCTGTAGGGCGAAGTCTATCTAGACGTTGAAACTAAAAACATCACTTAAAATCAAGGTCACAATCAATCAATCCGTTGTTTGAACATTGCGAGTGTTCGGCAGTGTAGTATGAGGTATTGTTTATTGCTGGGTGGTGACCTGAACGCGTACCCGCGTATTTTAATCTTTATTTCTTCTGAGAGATTTCTCAGTTGGGTTCATACCTAGATAATTTTGGTGAGGTATAGAATTGGCTGGTCTGTTGTGGAGTGCTTAATGTCTGTTTTAGTACTGACATATTATGGTGTACTGGGAGCAGATTATAGTAAATGTACGAGAAGACTATTGCTTGGGTTTTCTTAAACTTTATTTGGGCTGTGTTTGTGTGGTATGATGTGAGGGATGGAAAGATGACAGGGCTCTTGTGTAGAACTGGTTGCCTGCATTGTTTTGTTGTGCTCTATGGTAAGGATTGGAGATGTAAATATGATTTGACATGTAGATATGTAATTATTCACGTAATAGCCGTTGTTGCTTAAATTTCCAGTGACTGGAAACCCGCAGCCTTACAATGGCTGGCAACGGTCATCAAGCCCTCTCATAAACCTCTGTGAATAAAGACTGTTTTAGTGTGTGACTGTTTCTATGTCGATGGCTTATAACTGCAGAAGGAGAGGAACAGTAGCAGCTTGCCAGTCCTTCCTATGTGAAAAAGTGGAAAAACCAGGGGCCAAGAAAGAGATATTGGTCTTGGCCAAGTCTCCAGGAATCCACTTCTAGATGGAGGGAAAGATGTCGAATGATTTCGAGGTCAGGCGGCAAGATGTTTCTCTTCTATGCATATAGAAAAATAAAGTTTTCCAGTTTTGAAAATTTCCTGGCGTTTTTATTATTTTTATGACCACCTTCCGAAATCCGGCAAAAATGTTCCATTGTGTAAGGAATCTGATTGACTGAAAGAGTGGTGACGTCACGGCAACGGAGACAACTGATTGGCCGAGAGTGGTGACGTCACGGCAACGGAGACGACTGATTGGACGAGAACACTGACGTCACGGCAACGGAGGCGATTGATTGGCCGCGAGCGAAGGGCAGGGAGTACTCAAAAAACCTCTGTAACAGCCGTGCGAAGCGAGCAAGCGCCGCAGGCCAAGGCACCCACGGCGTAGCCGGTGACTTGTTTTATTAAAAAAAAAAAAAAAAAAAAAAAAAAAATCAAAGAAGTAGTTTCTTGTGAGGAGTCTATCAATTCGGACGAGATAAGGTAAGGTTGAGCTCTGACTTCATTAAATTGAAGATACCATAAGGAAATATTTTTATGGCGTCCAAAATGATCGCCTTCATGAAGAATTATGTACATAGCAAGGGATACCGGGAATGGAACTTGTACGTAGTCGTTTCACGGCAAGTGAGTATTTTTGTTGGCAATAACCAGTGCGCTGCGCTGGTGCCGTGGTCGCAATAGTGCTAGTCTCGCATTCGTTTAGTTGTGGGTTCGAATCCTACATTTCTCTCAGATTCCCAGCAGTGACCTGCCCCAACAGTCCAAACGCATTGGGTGAAGATGACGGCTTTGGTAGCACCTACGCGCCTCCTGGCGTAGACTCTTCATTGCTAATAACCAGCCCTTCCTTCCTTGTGGACATTTTACCATCAAAGAGGTATTGTCATAAAAGTGGTTTAGGAAAGATTTGAGGAAGACACAGAACGGATTATAGAAATGAAAAATTATCAGCATTCTTTCTTTGAATGGGCAATATTTTCAATGATACATAAATACAGTGACATGGTCCATAGGAACGTCACTAAAACCCGTAAAATATTATCTGCATAAGATATGCAGCCAATATACCATACGGAACAGAGTGAGGCATAGTACTTTGCTAATAGAGCGGCAAACCGAAAGATGGATGGTCGGATCAAAAGAAATCCAACAAAGATTAAAGCTTGAGGAGTTAATTTTGAAGCAAAGGAACGGAAGTGTCGAGTCTTAGGAGACGCCGATGAATCTGTCGCAGGAGATTTACTGTGGCTGCTCCCAAACGACATTATTCAGCTGGGAGAGACCTCCTCCACTTTCCAAAGACTCTTGTGGTTTCCCCAATGAGCTCTTCTGAACATAGTCAAGCGAGTTAATTCAGATGGAGGTTTTACTCCTCAAGCATATATATGCTGAAGACAAGATTAGGGAAAGAGGTAGTGGAAGGCCAAAGCAGCTTGCAACGTTGAAGTTTCCCAGAACAGAATTTTCGTGAAGCGAATGGATGCTTAGGAGGGAAGGGGCGAGATTTATAAGGAGGCACTACCACAGCACGGACCAGAATCCGCTAAGGAATGAATACAAGGAAACGAGAAAAGACACTGGCCTGTTCGCATTCCTAGACAACATGGTCTCAGTGAGAAAGACCGAGTGTCAGCCTCCAGCGAAGGCAACCCAAGACGAAGGAGAGTGCTGACAGGTTTTGAGAATAAGCGGCAGGGAAATGAGTATGTGGTGGCTGTGGCTCTGTGTGTGTGTGTGTGTGTGTGTGTGTGTGTGTGTGTGTGTGTGTGTGTGTGTGTGTGTGTGTGTGTGTGTGTGTGTGTGTGTGTGTGTGTGTGTGTGTGTGTGTGTGTGTGTGTGTGTGTGTGTGCACTTTCGAATGTGCGTGCGGTTTTGTACATATGTGAATAACAGATATCTTGAGTTGTACAGACTGTAAACCTGATGCGCCACAACAGTCAGGAACGCTTGGGTCCTTCCATTGCTCTCTCCTGGAAGAAACGTTGGACTTTATCCCATTGCATTAGTATGGGGCTATGAGCCTGTTCCTTCCACTGATGAATAGGAAAGGACCAGTCGCCAGTTGGCATCTCTTTGTGCAACAAAAAATGGAGAATTCAATCGAACATGATAAGAAAGA
This sequence comes from Oratosquilla oratoria, assembly GCF_046742065.1. Classification (NCBI taxonomy): domain Eukaryota; kingdom Metazoa; phylum Arthropoda; class Malacostraca; order Stomatopoda; family Squillidae; genus Oratosquilla; species Oratosquilla oratoria. The sequence continues at coordinate 8,987,448 of NC_134806.1, read as the reverse complement.
CATCTTGAGTCTAGTCCGGAGAGAGTGTGCCAGCCCCTCTGGGCTGCACCTTTAGAAAGAAGTACGGTTGCTAGTGTAATGTGAAGACGAAAAGCGGGGGGAGGACCCTCTCTCAAGTTTGTCCTATTGTTGGTTCTTATATGTGTATACACTGTGTATGCGTATTTATATATATATATATGTTTGACCCTCGGAAGGGACCATGCACTAGAATGTATTAACACACAATGTTAGAAATGCTGCGGTTGAAAATGATAGTTGTGGTAATCAGACAATACAAAAATATGGGAAAAATAGTACTTATGATTACAGTAATCCTGGCAATACTCATGAAAATTATAATAATTATGGCAATGCTGTAGTAATCTAACTTGGTGGTCATACGTATATATATCAATGACAGTGACTGTGATAGCAATGGCGGTAATACTTATAATGAAAGTGGTGATAGTAATTACTCGATGTATCATTGCTTTTACTAGTAAATACAAGTGATTAAACTAATGGTAATAGTAATGTCAATGATATCTGTGAAAGCCCTAACGATAACGTTTTGGTAACGGTCCCGACGGTAACAGTAGAGGGTAGCGAAATTGATAATGACATTGATAGTGAGAGGAACAATAACTTCAACGTCATTGACCGAGAACAACATCTTTGGTGCACTTCCCTCTCAGAAGAGATTGACTCACGCAACTCTCGTCCACGCATATTTGCGCTTCTTCAACATCCTGACCACGTGCCCTTTCTTCTCCGTCCACACTACCCATCCACCTTTCTTCTTGGTCTCTCCTTTCCTATCACTCCTCGCACTACTAATTCATAAGTCCTTCTATCTTTTTTCATTTATCTTTACAATCTGACCAGATCCTACCTGTACCTGTCCCTTCAAGACATCAATCGTTACATACTCTGTCATATTTCGTGTTGCACCGCACGCCCCTCAAAACATCTCGTCTAAACGCCCATAGACATAACATTGGTTATAGTTATCGCTTCCTAAAATTCTCTCACTGCTTCCATTTCATCGCTTTATCTCTCCACACCATTCTCAGAGCATGAGTCATCTTTTGTATTTGTCAACAGACTTCACTCCCATGAATATATCATTGGTTTTAACCATCGCTTCCTTAAATCCTGAAGCAACAACAACTAAGTATGATATAAAAAGTTGCTGCTAATGACAATAAAGGTGTTGAAAATAACATCAGCAATTAAAGAAAATGAAAGTTAGTAATGTCTGGTGGTAATTCTGGCAATATTTTTCATGGATATGAATTTGGCAGTAATGTTAAAAACAACCTTAGACATGGACACATCAGCATTAACAAAGTTTTCAGTGACAATGAAATAATACATGCAAAACTGAGGCAATGGTAGAATTAGTTCTTATATCAGAGATGATAACGAAATTGATAAATGAAAGAGCAGTATCTACAGTATCAAATCATCGATGATAGTAATGGTGCTAATCATGTACTCTCTTATGGTGATGATGATGATGAGTATGACGATGATGATAGTGATGAAGGTCATTGTGAAGTTGGTAGTTGTGTTAATGTAGGTGATAGTGGTAGCAATGGTGATAGTGGTGGTATTGGTAGAAATGGTGGTAGTGAAAATGGTGATGGTGGCGGTGATGGTGGTGGTGTTAGTAGTGGTAGCAGGTGGTAATGATGGTAGTGTTCAATGGTATTTCCTTTGGTGCAATCTTTCACAACGTTGTAATTTGGATATCCGACAACATCCAACACGGAACCTTGTATCTTTGGTGTATCTAAAATGCTGTCATTCTAGATTTACAATTGTGACACAGTACTGCTGAATTTTTGGAATATTATTAAGTTTTGGAATCTTGTTAAATAATGTGACTGCACGACATTAAAAGTACAGAGAGTATGCCATCATTAAGCAGCAGGAATTACATTTGGAAATTATATAATTACTTTATATATATTTTTACTTTAAATGTGTTTTCCTTGGATTCCTCGATTTCATGATAAGAATTGGATTTATGACTAATAAATGGAAGTTATCTTGAAAGTGCATTGACCTTTTAAAGAGATTAAACAAATCATAATCTCGATATTAACCTTTAAACGACGATCATCGTTTACATGTGGTTACATACAGGGCGTCATCCCGTCCCTCCTGCGCAAAACACAACAAAATGAAAAACCAACAATCCCTTGTATATTAAAACTAAGATAATCTGATCTTTTGGTGACTGAACAGATTGGTGGTGATTTATTTTGTGGTGCTTAGCACCAGAGGGAGTGGTGCTGAACGGTCCCAGTGTATGGTTTAGTTCTATAATTTGCCGCTAGAGTAAATACACATGCGTACCACAAGGATGACGTCCTGTTTGTAGCCCCATGCTGATCGTTCCTGGATCTTTTGTCTGTCTGTCTATTGTCAGGCGCTTGTAGACAGCTTCCGTGAATTCCACAATTATAAACCACGTTTTTTACTATTTTTTCACAACTGACTTACATCTTTCTTTACACCAACGAACGAAAGGTTTTCGTTGCCATAAAAAATCTAAAAGAATTTTCGGATAAACAAAAATCACGATTTCATTGAGAATACGTCAATAATTATGATGATGTTCAGACTGATAATGGTGATGACAGCGGAGGCAGTGGTGGTGCTGGTGGTGGTAGCGTGGAAGCACAAGCAGCGCTGGTGGTGGCAGTGATGGTGAAACAGAACATGAGAGGACGTCGATGACGAAGACATGATAAATTGACGAAAAATAGCGAAAACCGTTGTCAAGATTGTAAATATAATTGTAAAAAATCGAGACT
>NC_134806.1:8949641-8959641 GCF_046742065.1 Oratosquilla oratoria | reverse complement strand
TTTCAACATCAGGTTTTTTCTTAAAATCTTGAATAGTGTTTGCACACACTGTTTCTTTGTTTAATTTGTTCCAAGTATCTATCACTCTGTGTGGGAAGCTATTTTTTCAGATATCTTCTGTAATTATCTTTTTTGAGTTTCTTTTCGTGTCCTCTTGTTTTTCCATTGTCCTATTTCAATAAATCATTCTTATCTAAGATTTCCATTCCTTTCATAATTCTATAGATAGTTAGTAGGTCTCCTTTTTCCCTTCTTTGTTCCAAAGTTGGTAATTCTAATTTGGACAGTCTTTGTTCATATGTCATTTTGGAAAGAGTTGATGCCAGATTTGTTGTTGCTCTTTGTATTTTTTCTAATTTTTTATATATTTTTTGGTACTAGGTGTCCATAGTGTTGCTGTGTACACGAGTTTTGGTCTTATTAGTGTAGTTAAAATATTTTTGATCATTTCCTTATCCAAATAGACAAATGCCACTTTTACTGACCTCAACAAATTGTAGGTTTCTCCGACTATTTTACTAATATGCTTGTCCGGTGTCATGTCTTTGCTGATCATCACTCCAAGGTATTTTTCCGAGTTTACTTTTTTGACCTCTTCTTTACCAATTTTATAATCTCTCGATATTCTGTTTTTACTTTTTCCAAATTCCATTATACTACATTTCTTGATATTGAATTTTACTTCCCACGTTTGAGTCCAAATTCCATTATGCTACATTTCTTGATATTGAATTTTACTTCCCACGTTTGAGTCCATTTCCAGATCTTGTCCAAGTCTTGTTGTAATGAGTTTCAATCCTCGTCTGTTCTTACTTTCTTCAGTATTTTTGCGTCGTCTGCAAAGAAATTCATATAACACTCTACTCCTTCATCCATGTCATTTATGTATATGGCAAACATGATCGGGGCCAGTACTGATCCCTGCGGGACACCACTTATCATTTCTTCCCAATTTGAGAATTTATCTCTACTACTCTCATTTTCCTCCCAGTCAGGAAGTCTTTCATCCATTCCAATAATTTTCCTCTGATGCCACCTATTGACTCTATTTTCCTTATTAGTTTCTTGTGTGGTACCTTATCAAATGCCTTTTGTAGGTCCAGAAAGGCACAGTCTGCCCAACCATCTCTCTCTTGTATTATATCTATTAATCTCGAGTAGAAGCAGATCAAGTTTGTTGTACATGATCTTCTATGTCTGAATCCAAATTGATTTGGATTCAGTATAGTTTTTTCTTTCAAATGTTTAACACATCTATTTTTGATGACCTTTTCGCAAATTTTTGCTACTGTGCTTGTCAGGAAGACTGGTCTGTAATTTGATGGATCTTCCTTGTTTCCTCCCTTATAAATCGGTACAATGTTTGCATTCATCAAGTCCTGTGGCACCTTTCCTTCTTGAAGTGAGAATTTAATTATATTGTATATTTCATCTATTAATTCCTCCATGCATTCTTTCAGTATCCAATTCGCAATTCCGTCTGGACTATGTGATTTTCTGACATCAAGGGTTTTGATTTGGTCGCTGATTTCCTTCTGTGTTACAATTATTTCTTTCATTGAGGGAGAGAGAGATCTATTTCCTCACAGTTAGGTGAGTTTTCTATTGTGAACACTGATTTGAATTGGCTGTTCATAATTTCAGCCATTTCCAGTTCTTCTGTATATTCCTATCTACCTTAGCGCAGCTTTTATATTTCTTGTTTATTCTTCAGTTTGCCATTTACATACCTGTAAAATAGTTTGGGTTCTTCCTTGCATTTTTCTATTTTTTTTTTTTTTTTTTTTTTTTTTTTTGTAGCTTCTTGTGTGGTACCTTGGTTTACTAATAGGGTGGTCGATGAATGGAATAAACTTAGTAACCATGTAGTAAGCGCTGAAACTATCAGTTAAAAAAAAAAACTATTAGACAACTTTATGGATGGGGATGACAGGTGGTGATGGATACGGAGCTGCCTAGTGTAGGCCTTATGGTCTCTTGCAGTCTCCTTTATTCTTATGCTCTTATGTTCATCTCTGCGTATTTTTACATAATCATTTTTTAGTTTGATGTACATTAGCCATTTGCTTGTTTTCTTGTATTTTTCCATTTCTTCCAAGCTTTACTCTTTTATCCTTAGCCTCACTACATTTTTGTTGTACCAACAACAGTACCTTTTTTTGTTGTGGTACGTATTTATTCACTCCCTCATTATAAAATTCTTTTAGTATATTCCATTTCTCTTCCACCCCTTTTTCTTCATTTAGGATTTTTTCCCAGTTCGCGTTGCGAAAGAATTTTTTGAGTTTCTCAAAATTCGTTTTGTTGTACATTAGTCTTCCTATTCTATGTTTATCATTTCTGCTTTGATCCATTTGCTCTTTCAACTCAAATTCTATTAGTAAATGATCACTCTTTCGTATCGGAGTTTTGTAATCAATTTTATCGACAATTTCAGGCTCCATCGTAAGTATTAAATCTAGCCTTGATGGTTCTTCACTACCTCAGTATCTGGTATTTTCCCTTATCCACTGAGTCATTGTATATTCCATGGTCATATCGAGCAGGATGTTGCCCCAGAGTTCCTCTCCACCCTTCACTGTCATCTCCTCCCAACATATTTCTTTTGAATTAAAGTCACCCATTATTACTATATTTTCTCTGTCCTTCAGTATATTAGTTAATTCGTATTTTGTATCTTTTGATATTTTGGAATGATCACTTTCTGTCCAGGACTGTGTTTTGGGGGGCACATACACTACAATTTTTCTACTCTTCATATATTTGCTTTCAACTTGTATCGTTATTGACTCTATATGATTTTTTCCTTCAGTTATTTTTTGTTACATTTAAATCTTTATTAGTCAAAATTGATACTTCGCCACCCTGTTTATCCTTTTTATTCATTGTCCAACAATTGTATAAATCTTGTCTCACAGTGTTGGGTGGTAAACTTTAATTTAGTTTCCACTATTCACATTATGTCTGTTTTTTTTAAGGCCAGATAATCATTTAATTTTTTAATTCCTGAAATTATTCCATCTTTATTGGTATAAGCCATTTTCAATTTCCTTTCTCCTCTTCTTTTTTTGTCTGCTTTGTTTCATTTTCCCATATATACCATTTTTTCAGCCTCAGGTCCACCACTATATACATATATATATATATATATATATATATATATATATATATATATATATATATATATGTGTGTGTGTGTGTGTGTGTGTGTGTTTCAGTTCTTTTTCGTTTTTTTTTTCATTCGCTTCGTTACTATTTTTTTTTTCTTTACGCATTTCTTTTTTATCCATATATTTTTGTGTTGTTCACTATTTGCTAATTTTGTTGTTCTGGATAGTACTTTCTCTGCAATTGTTTGTGATCTTAGCTTTACTTTCAGCCTGTATTATTTTTCTTTAGAGTATCTACCCATTCTATAAGTCTCCTCGATTTCCCTATGCAAACCTTGTCCTTCCGCTTGTAATTTTTTCAGAATTTCTTTAGCGATCTCTTTCTCCTCATTTTCCCTCTGATATCTAGGTACATCATGCTTCTATTTAATGCCATATATTACAATGCATTTTTTTTTTATCCACTGTGTCCCTAAGTTTCCTTTCTCTTTAATTATTTGGACCACTGTTTCCTTGGCACTCTCCTTGACCTATTGCTCCACTATTTCTTTAAAGGATACTTTTTGACTTTCCTTTCAACTTTCCACTGTTTCTATATTTCCTGTAAGTAATTTTCGTTGATTTTTTCTTCCACCTTTTCAATCACAGCTTACATATGATCTTTTATCTCCTTTTTTAATGCCTCATTCCTATTCATATCTTCACTTTTCAACCTTTCATTTTCTCCCATTAATTTATTTAATTCCTTTTTTAAGTCATCTATCTCCCTATTATTCTCCTCATTGGCTTTCCTTAGCATAGCCACTTCTTTGTACATTATTTCAAACTCACTTTTGAGCTCTATTAATTCATCCAAAATATCATTAATATCTCTATATCTCATTATATTTCTATACCTGGGCTCTCTATCCATTTCTAACCCTCTATGCATAATATTTCCTTCCCCTTCAAACTCCGAAAAATAAAACTTTTTCAAACCTTTGGTTCCCTTGGTGTTTGAGAGAGACACGTCTTCTTTCGAATGACACAAAGTGGAGTCTCTATTCTGCTTTCTTCCAAGCATCTTTTTGCTGGTTCTTTGTCTTTCGGAGTTTCTTTGCTTCTTTCCATTTATAAAAAAAGAACAAAGAAAAATAGAAAAAAGATAAAATGGAGATACAAAGACGTTTACATTCTGGTCACAGAGAATACATTCTCCCTTCACCGTATCTTTGTAAACAACTAGGCCTGCTTTCAAAATCGTTCGTTCGTGAATCGCTAAATAATAGCGGGTTCATAGCGTTCGTTCCGGCACGTCTTGCTTCGACCGTGGTTGGTGTGTGTGCGTGTTTGTTTGTTTGTGTGTGTGTGTGTGTGTGTGTGTGTGTGTGTGTGTGTGTGTGTGTGTGTTTGTACGTGTGTGTGTGTTTGTGCGTGTGTGTGTTTGTGCGCGCGCGCGCGTGTGTGTATACGTGCACCTGTTTGTGGTTGAGTTTTTCTGACATTAATATGTATGATGTACACCTCATTGGTTTTATCATGTGTATTATCTCGCTGATGAAGGATGTATTGTTCAAATTTTACTGCCTCTGTGTTTGTCTTAAAGAGTGTGCGAGTGATCCCTGGGTGTCTTGGTAATATGCAGATGATTTCTGAGGATAATGTGTTGCGATTAGTATTATTTCAACAATGCGTAGATGTGTGAAGATCCGTCCAAGGATGAACTTAGTGGCGTCCAGGGGAATTGTGCTGAGGTATTGTGGCGGTGCCTCTGCAGAAGTAAGAAAGGCCATATGCCCTTTGCCGATTATATTTGTTTCTTATTTTCATCCTGACTGCCACCAGACAATTTTGTTCAACCAAGGAGGGTTATTTGCTTGGTCTGGGTCTCACAATTATTGAGCACCCCACGGGCTGCCCAGTGTGAGGTATGATTTCAGCATGTGATTTGAGAATCGTCTTTTGTGAAACAGGGGTGGAAGTGGTCCTAGGAGCTGGTCAGGAATAGTCTACAGTTTTTTACTATCGTTGTGGGCGTGGGAGGGAGTTTAGGGCCAAAACGAAACAATCGTGATGCTATTTCCGCATCATGAAGACACCTGAAGGGTGAAATCATCGGTGATGACCACAGGAAATGAAAGGAAGGGGAAGGATGAAAAAAGTGGGAAATTAGACAGAGTGGGGGAAACAGGACTATCTCAGCCAAAGAGAGGCTAGGTGAGAATTACTGTTTACTTTGACATGGCGAGGATTTATTAAACAACAAACACCTCTGACTCCAGGTTAAATATCCTGTTGGAGTACATATGTTAATATGAAAATGAACGAGTGGTGAAGAAATTCAATCCAATGAAGTTAAAAAATAAACATTATTGATTTTTAGTAACATTAATGAAGAGAATCTGCAAATGAACTGACAATAGATGTTCTCAGGAGATAACAATGGGTATGAGAATAAGATTGGCTGTGGCAAAGATGTAAAGGGTGGGTGGGAGAAGAACAAATCTAATAATGTGGAAGGTGAAATGAACCGTAGGAGAGAGAATTAATGAAAATACCATTACAGAAATGCAGAAGAAATGTGTGCAAGAGATAGAGAGATTAATAAAGGGTAGGTCAGAAAGAGTAGAGGCAGAATTGTAGAGAATAGCATCAAATGAAAGTAGGAATGAACACAAAGACCAGAAGAACGGTAACCCAAAACATGAAGAACACTTGTTCTCTCCTGACGCAGGCAGGAGAAGCAGATCCTACCAGAGGGTGTCACGTGTCTTGAGTCTACTTGTCAGCGTATATTTAGCCAAGAGGCCCAAACGCAGACTCATCTGTTTCTTCATAAGTACCTTACTTATGCGCTGCTGTTCCTTCAGCCTCTCAGAGACCACATGAAAGCTGAATAATGTGGCATTTACTAACTAGTACTAGTTTCCCTTGCAAACTTCTGGGGAACCTCAGGGGACCCCGAAGCACTTACTGAAAACCACGTTTATAGGCGATACTACCTAGTGACGCTTGCATACAACAGCAATCACTCTTCTTATGCGATACAGTCAGTTTCGACTCATACTTCTTTCATAATGGATAGTCACACACTACAAAAAATATGACGTTACTATCTAAGCGCAGAAATAGTACTGCATTAAAAATAATTATGACAGTGTCTAAACGAAAACGCTAGTTTTCCCTCAGCAAGCACAAGATACACGAGAATGACATGTTTCCATTTGGAAACGTCTGAATGCGAGTAGTAAATGCCTTCTGGATAATGGCATAGCACAAACAATGTCCAATTCAGGAGACATCCTATACCACCCTCGAAGAAAACAGCATAACAAAAATAATTTCGTATTAGTAACAGAAACTCCCCCACACCACATTCAGTAGTTAGGTCAACAGTGTAACCCTAATTCCCGAGGCCGCAGTACTACAAACATTATTTCAACGACAATTCTTAAAGCACAGTTCATCTTCTAGAACGAAAAGTGCCACCCAGCACATGAAGAGTGCTTAACGTCTACAAAACTAACTAACGGAAGAAATGACTGCAGTTTGCAAAGGGTACCTTCATACGTATTAAGCACAATCAATAACTGAATACAGCATCAAAACAACGAAGGTTCTTATTATCTCATAGAGTCCTCTGTTGTTTGTTGCCCCTGTGAAGTGTCTGATTGCAAATCTGTGAAAGCAGACGGCTGTCTTTGTTGTATTTCATAGCGTGTAACTGCAGATAGGCAATCACTGACAACATTTCCATACTACAGCACTTACTTTTGGATCACACATCACAATTTCACACAACCCGAGTTTGAATTTGTAAGATGGGTCTACTCACACTAAGCTTACACGCAGATATAAAAAAAAACAGTAACTTACATTTCACCATACGCAGTCCATAACCTAACGCTAGAAAACTGAGGAAACGGATACACATTACTTCTGAAATAACGAGAGAAAGAAATCGAGATAGAGATCGAGGCGGAGGTAAAGATAAATATGAATATAAAGATAAGAATAGAGATGAAAATTGAGATAGATCATGGATATAGAGATAAGATAGAGATAGAAGTGGAAATAAACATAAAGATAAAGGTAGGGATAGAGAGAAATAGAGATAGAAATGAAAACAGACATATATATTTATATATATGGAGAGGGAAAGAGAGAGGGAAAGAGAAGGAGAGAGAGAGAGAAGGAGAGAGAGAGAGAAGGAGAGAGAGAGAGAAGGAGAGAGAGAGAGAAGGAGAGAGAGAGAAGGAGAGAGAGAGAAGGAGAGAGAGAGAGAAGGAGAGAGAGAGAGAAGGAGAGAGAGAGAGAAGGAGAGAGAGAGAGAAGGAGAGAGAGAGAGAAGGAGAGAGAGAGAGAAGGAGAGAGAGAGAGAAGGAGAGAGAGAGAGAGAGAGAGAGAGAGAGAGAAGGAGAGAGAGAGAGAAGGAGAGAGAGAGAGAAGGAGAGAGAGAGAGAAGGAGAGAGAGAGAGAAGGAGAGAGAGAGAGAAGGAGAGAGAGAGAGAAGGAGAGAGAGAGAGAAGGAGAGAGAGAGAGAAGGAGAGAGAGAGAGAGAAGGAGAGAGAGAGAGAAGGAGAGAGAGAGAGAAGGAGAGAGAGAGAGAAGGAGAGAGAGAGAGAAGGAGAGAGAGAGAGAGAGAGAGAGAGAGAGAAGGAGAGAGAGAGAGAAGGAGAGAGAGAGAGAAGGAGAGAGAGAGAGAAGGAGAGAGAGAGAGAAGGAGAGAGAGAGAGAAGGAGAGAGAGAGAGAGAGAGAGAGAGAGAGAGAGAGAGAGAGAGAGAGAGAGAGAGAGAGAGAGAGAGAGAGAGAGAGAGAAGGAGAGAGAGAGGAGAGAGAGAAGGAGAGAGAGAGAGAGAGAGAGAAGGAGAGAGAGAGAGAGAGAGAGAGAGAGAAGGAGAGAGAGAGAGAAGGAGAGAGAGAGAGAAGGAGAGAGAGAGAGAAGGAGAGAGAGAGAGAGGAGAGAGAGAGAGAAGGAGAGAGAGAGAGAGAAGGAGAGAGAGAGAGAAAGGAGAGAGAGAGAGAGAGAGAGAGAGAGAGAGAGAGAGAGAGAGAGAGAGAGAGAGAGCGAGAGAGAGATAAGAGAGATAGAGAGAGAGAGAGAGAGAGAGAGAGAGAGAGAGAGAGAGTTTGAGTATGAGGAACGATCCGTTGCACTTTCTGTCCTCAAGATTTCTAGGACAGAGACTTTCAAGAACCTAACCTATAATGAAAGGAATGTGGGAAAAAAAACTAGAATAATAGAAAATATATATAAGAGAGTGAATATAAAATATTAGCGTAGTAAATAGTGGAAATAAGTCATGATAAACTCAGTTTACCATAGAAGCTGTAAAAAAGAAAAAAGAAAAACGAAAGATTAATTGGAGCATTAATTGGGTTACAGAGTGTTATAGGAAACATTGCGGCTAGGATGAAGAGCCAGGGAGGAAGGGAAGTAGGAACATAGGCAGTAAGTCAGTGGCTGTCACGATATGTCTCGTTCTGCATATTATGCTGGGGGTTAGGGGGGGAGCTTCTTTATTTCTGATCTTTTTTTGTATATTCTTTTGACTGGTAGTCAAAAGAATGTCTCTTCAGAGGGACCCTTTACAGATTACGATTTTCCACTTCTGTCTCAGTTTCCTATTTTTGTAAGAAAAGAACGGCTGCGGGGCAATGGTTGTGTATGTGTTGGGGAAAGGGGTTCTCGAGTGAAGCTGGAGTCGACCTGGTCTGGTCACGCTCTTTGCTATGTCTAGTTCAGAGGCGCCTCACACCACAGGATCAGGCGATACACCAAGTCTCCGGCACAGGTTCAGTCAGCATAAGAGACACCTCGTCAAGGAGACTTCTGCTTTGCCTTCCCTTAGACTCAGAGGATTCAGTTTTGAAGACAAGGGTCTGAAAGTCTTTAATGGTTGACAAGCCCTCTTTGCTTTAGGCCGCTAGTTCGCTGTGGCCTAAAGCTTACTTACACAGGTTTTCCTATATCTAGCATTAGACATTTCTATAGCTGCCCCGCACCACCTAGGACGTCATGACCACCCACTGGGCCACTGATCAAAAAGGCTCACAAATGATAATTGTATCGTAAGCCATCGTGCGTGCTTTTGGGACCCGGGCACTTATTGCACGCGCTCTTGGGGGAGTCCCTAAAGCAGATGAGAAGAGCGGGGTCTACCCTTGCGGGTGGTGGTGGTGGTGGGGCCTGAGTATGAGATCTATGGTGAGCGCGGGGGCAGGCAGCACTCTTGTAGACGCAAATCTCGCTGGGAGCGAGCGCTTGGGCACGTCAAATGGTGAACGTGGGTGGACCCGTGCTGAACAAGCGCTGTCGTGCAACTACGATCATGGACGAGGACGCTTTGTGTAAGTCCTTCGTTTTACATTGTCCTGACACTACTACCTCTACAACAACAACTACAGCTACTATAAGAGTTTGGCTCGTAAGCCGACTGCCGTGGCATCATTACCTGATCTGTTCTTCTGCTGTCCCCCGAAGAGGCTGGTGAGACCGCCAAGAACAGATGACGCCGTGGATTGCTGGGTCGTCGTCGTCGTCGTCGTTTGGGGATGCTGGTGACCTTGCTGGTAGCCTTGGTATCCCGTCGACGTCGGCTGGCCGTATCCATATCCCTGCTGAGGCTGCTGCTGCTGCTGCGGCTGCTGTTGCTGCTGCTGAGGCCCACTTTGGTTCATGGCCTGCTGAGTCGACCCCATCGTGTGCATTCCCATCTGCTGAGGGCCCATGCCCCCCTGCTGACCCATGCCCCCCTGTTGTCCCATGCCCCCCTGTTGACTCATAAGCCCTGGTTGCTGCTGCTGCTGCTGCTGCTGTTGCCCCATATGGTGTACGTGGTTGCCCATTTGGCCACCCATTTGTGAATTCATCTGATTAACCATCTGGCCTCCCATCTGGTTCCCCATC
>NC_134806.1:8937141-8939641 GCF_046742065.1 Oratosquilla oratoria | reverse complement strand
AAAGAAAAAAAAATAGAAACCACTCCCACCTATTCATTCCATTCCCTACATATTCCACTCTCCTTCACTCTCCTCCCTCTTATCTTGGCACCTCCTGGATGACGGGTCATCCCTGCATCCTGTCCACTAACTGCCCTGGGTCAGAAGCAGTGTCGTAAGACACAGCACACCCACAGCAAGGCCGCTTCATAAATTCAGCGACCCCCCTCTCCGTCCCCTCATGCAGAAAAGGAGAAAACGGGGAGAAATCCCTTCGGGCTGCGTCAATATTTTTTTCTCATACACACTTCCTCACCCCCCATCCCCCACCCACTCCCCCTCATACATCACAGCATCATCCATACACAACCATTCTCCATTCACCCCTACCTTCTGTCCTATCCCGTCCTTCCTCAACAAACATTCCCCTCTTTTGTAATGCCCCTTTCACCACATCCATCCATCTCATCCTAGGACGCCTCCTCATATTCACTCCTTCCACCTCTGCCTTCCACACCTCTTATACTAATATTTCTTCACATATTCTTTCCATGTGTCTAAACAATCCTAATTTTCTTTCATCAACCCTATCTCCCAGCTCCCTTTCCACCCCTGTTCTCCTCCTCACCTCCTCATTTCTCACGCTATCTAGCCTAGTAACCTCTATCATACTTCTCAGACATTTCATCTCAAACACATTCAAACTCCTTCTCTCTTCCTCTCATATGTTCCATGTTTCTGCCCCGTACAATGCTGTTGGCACAATCACTCCTTCATATAACCTCCTCTTAGCATCCATCCCCAGATGTCTATTTCTCATTACACTTTTTTTATCCACCAAGGCATTTACTCGCTTCTCTCAATCTACATTCTACCTCCACCCTCACTCCTCCCTTTCCTGCCACATTTGCACCCAAGTATCTAAAACTATTCACTTTCTCCAGTCTCTCACCCTTAATGCTCACTTCCAGCCTGCTGTCACTCTCTCCCCTTGTACAGCCAGGGCGACATAACACATCCCTGACATAGTGCCACTTTTACCTCAAACCATTCACTTTCTCCATTTGTAACCATAACACAAGATCTACTACTATCGTAAAAACTCTTGATTGCTCTTAACAGCATTCCTCCTATCCCATATATGTGCAGTACCTCCCACAGTGCCTTCCTGTCTACCCTGTCATAAGTCTTTTCCATATCCATAAAAGCCAAAAAATCATCCTTACCTTTTCCTATAGCTTTCTCTCATATCTGTTTTACCACAAAAATCTGATCTACACAACCCCTACCTGTCCTAAAACCACACTGTTCCTTACAAATTACTCCCTCTGTTCCTCTCCTAATCCTCTCAATCAAGACCCTCTCAAGCTGATCCCTCTGAAACTACTACACTCACACTTTTCCCCTTTTCCCTTGTAAAGCGGAACTAAACAGGCACTCCTCCAGTCCTCCAGCACTCTACCCTCTCTTAAACAAGCATTAAATAACCTCACCAACCAGTCCACCATAACTGTACCTCCTTTCTTTATACATTCTGCATGGCATTCATCCAACCCAGGTGCCTTACCTGCTCTCGTCATCTTAACAGCTGGTTTCACTTCATCTTTCCTTATTTCTTCTCCATTTTCCTCACTCATCACTCTCATTTTCTTAGAGCTTCCAACTGCAACTACCTTTTCCTCCCTATCCTCCTTCACATTTAGCAACTCCCTAAAATACTCTGCTCACCTTCCTCTCACTGCCTTCTCTTCTATTATCATCTCTCCATCTGCACCTTTTACCTTTTTTTCTCTACTTGATTCGCCTCCTCTTCCTCTTTTAATTTCTTTCCAAAACATCTTTTTAAAACTTTCAAAATTTTCTGTCATACTCTTACCCCATTTCACATCTGCTCTCCTCTTTGTTTCCTTTATCTTATGCTTAACTTCCCTTCTCTTTACTTTGTACCTCTCATACGATTCCCTCGTCCTAATTTGTAGCCAATCTATGAATGCCTGTTTCCTCTCTTCTACACCCTTCTTTGCTTCCTCATCCCACCATTCACTACCCTTCCTTCTATTTCCTCCCACCCTCCTTGTTCCACACACCATCTTTGCACACCATATGACTCCTTCCTTGAACCATCCCCATTCCTCCTCCAATCTTAGTTCTACTCTATCCTTCACTCCCTCCCACTCCTCTCTCAACTTCTTGTACTCCTTATTTTCTTTCTCATTTAAGCAGTTCACTCTAAGTACCTCCCTACCTTTTGTCCTTTTCCTCTTTCTCCATCTATCCTCCACTCTCAACTTACCTTCCACCAAAAAATGATCTGATATTCCCCTACTCTCTCCCCTTAGAATATGTACATCGCTAACTCTTCGTATTATACTCCTATGTGCCAATACATAGTCTTTTAACGGTCTAACACCCTTCCATCCACCACCCTCTCCCATGTGTACTTATGCTTGACTTTCTTCCGAAACATTCTATTTGCTATCATCAATTCTCTTTCTAGACACATCTCCACCATTAACTCTTC
>NC_134806.1:8932141-8934641 GCF_046742065.1 Oratosquilla oratoria | reverse complement strand
ATAAATGTGGGTAAAAGTAAGGTGGTGAGATATTCAAGGGGTGAAAGTGGCAGCAGACTGGAAGTGAGCATTAAGGGAGAGCGACTGGTGGAAGTGGATAGTTTTAGATACTTGGGTGCAAATGTGGCAGGAAAAGGTGGAGTGGTGGTGGAGGTAGAATGTAGATTGAGAGAAGCGAGTAAATGCCTTGGTGGACTAAAAAGTATAATGAGTAACAGACATTTGGGAATGGATGCTAAGAGGAGACTGTATGAAGGAGTGATTGTGCCAACAGCACTGTATGGGGCAGAAACATGGAACATAAGAGAGGAAGAGAGAAGGAGTTTGAATGTGTTTGAGATGAGGTGTCTGAGAAGCATGATGGGGGTTACTAGGCTAGATAGAGTGAGAAATGAGGATGTGAGGAGGAGAACAGGGGTGGAAAGGGAGCTGGGAGATAGGGTTGATGAAAGAGTATTAGGATGGTTTGGACACATGGAAAGAATGAGTGAAAAAAGACTAATAAAAGAGGTATGAAAGGCAGATGTGGAGGGAGTGAACATGAGGGGACATCCTAGGATGAGGTGGATGGATGGGGTGAAGGGGGCTTTGGGGAAGAGGGGAATGTCTGTTGAGGAAGGACGGGAGAGGACAGAAGGTAGGGGTGAATGGAAGATGGTTGTATATGGATGATGTTGTGATGCATGAGGTGGAATGGGCGGGGGGATGGGGGTGAGGTATTATGTGAGAGCAAAACCTGACGCAGCCCGAAGGGATTTCTCCCCGCCTTCTCTTTTTATGCATGGGGGGGGGGACGGAGAGGGGGGGGTCGCCGATTTAATGAAGCGGCCTTGCTGTGGATGTGCTGTGTCTTGCGACACTGCTTCTGACCCAGGGCAGTGGACAAGGTGCAGGGATGACCCGTCATCCAGGAGGTGCTAGGATAAGAGGGAGGGTGGAGGGGTGTGGAGTGTATTCAGGGATGGAATGGGTGGGAATGATTTTATGCCTTTTCCTTTTTGGCTACCTTCCTTGTAAGGGGAAAAAAAACCTTTGGTATATGTATGTATGTATGTATTTACATATATTAACATATATTTATATATATATACATATATATATATATATCTATATATATATATATATATATATATATATACATGTATATATATATATATATGTATACTTGTATATACATATTTACATGTATATATATATATAATATATATAATACATATATGTATGTACATATATACATTATACACACACACACACACACAGACACACACACACACACATATATATATATGTATATATATATATATGTATATATATACATAAATACATATATGTATGTATATGTATACATATATGTACATTATATATATATATGTATATATATATATATATATATATACATATATATATATATATATATATATATACAAACATACATATATATTATATATTCATATATATCTTTATATACATATATAAATATGCATTTATACATGTACATACATATAATATACATATATACATGTACGTATATATGCATATACATATATACATGTACAAATATATCATACATATACATACAGACATACATACAGCCATATACTGTATATACAGACATACATAAAGCCACACACACACACACACACACACACATATATATATATATATATATATATATATATATATATATATATATATATATATATATATATATATATATATATATATATCGTATACTTTGGGGCACAGGTTCTCTTTCATGCAAACTGAGTTAAACACCACAGCATTGTCACAATTACTAATTTTCTTTCTGATATCTTTAATTGTCCTAACTACAGTTCTGACTTTGGGAGGATGAGCGTAAACGAGGCTGTCTAAAGTTATGAATTTTAATAACACACAACTCAACGTTTCGACTTCAAGGAGTCACTCTCAAAATAATAAATTACAATTCAACACAACACAATTGAACAGGCACAGAACAACTACATTTTCATAGACGGAACAAGGCGACGTCTTTCCATATACATAGAATGGCCTATAATAGTGTGTGGGTCGCCGACCTGACCCGAGCTGATCGTCTCAGAGGAGGGGGAGGGGGAGGGGGAGGCGATGCAAAAGGGGCGGACTATCGGTGGGATTAGTTCTCACATGTCTTGAGGAGCTATTGAATAAGGCAATGGCCGTTACCATATTAAATTGAACATTAATGGTAGGAGCCAATTCCCTGATATACATAGTCTCTAGCATTCTTAATTCTCTAACATCTTTACATTGTGTAACTACTTCAGTGTTGTTAACAATGGTTGCTCTATCAAGGGTAGATTAGTGCTCGTGCTGAAAATGATTTTTAATTGTTCCTTGTTGGAGATGGAGCGTTAGGCGACGGCTGAAACTACAGGTCGTAAACCCAATGTATGCACATTGGTAGAGCGCGCAGTTTCCGAAATTACATTTAAATCTGTACACAACATTGGTTTTTGACAGAGTCCCTGACTTCCCA
>NC_134806.1:8902141-8919641 GCF_046742065.1 Oratosquilla oratoria | reverse complement strand
AAGAAAATGTAACAATACAATTTGAGAATAAAAAGGGGTGGGTGTACCAAAAATAATGGAATGTAGGAAGTAAAACCAGACGATCACTATAAGAACGGAGAAGATCGTCGGAGAAAATACAAGGGAGTTATAGAAGTGAACAGGAAGGAGAAAGCTGGAATACATCAATGAAATTACAAAAGTTTGTGTATTAGCAAAGCAAAATTAAACGGTGGTAGAAGAATATGAAGGCAGATGTTGAAAAAGAAAAGATGGTTAGATATGCACAGCCAGGGTCCTAAGAATGTGTGAATAAGTGATCAGTTCTGCACATATTTCCAATAAGATTTTGAATAAAGAAAGTGGTTCCGGCCTCACCTTCTCTTTTCGTTATTTTCTTATTCATATTAGAGGACTGAGGACACACATGTACTGTACAATGTGCGTAGGTTGGAGGTCTCCTATAATTAAAAAAAAAAAAAAAAAAAAGAGACTCCTATGTATTACATTTCGTGGCTGAAAATTCACCAGCGCTTCTATCAAAAGATAACTTTGGGTTTATGGGTCTGGTGGTAGATAAGAGTCAATTAGTAGAGTAGGGATATATCCTTAAATTATGATGAATGTTGAAGTGGTTCCCATGGAGAATGTTTCTATGACCTGGGACGTGGTATTGGTGCTGGGTTAAAGTGTATTTTGGGTCAGGCTTCATGGTTCAGTGTAGCCCAAGACCCAATGGTTCCGTCCACAATTTGCGCATTTGGCATATTGGTGCATAAGGACTCATGTGTGCGGGCCGAGCAGTGTACACATACTATACCTACTAAACAGTGATATTGTGTTTGGTATTCCTAAAGCGTTGGCAATCAAAACAGCGACTTGGGGGGTGGGTACTTTCTTATTTGGTAGTTCAGACATTCTGCACAGAGATGGGATGGGAGTTGGGGTCTTGCATTCTGCACAGAGATGGGATGGGAGTTGGGGTCGGGTGAAGGTGGAGGGATGGAATCTTTCCACCGCTTATTATTCTTTAGTCCGGTTGACTCTGGTTACTTTTTGTTCTGAAATCTCCTCCATGAATATTGATTCTATGTAATTTGATGGTCATTAAGTATTAACCACACTCACGCTGGGGTTGAATGTTGCATGTAGCTTAATTTGTGTAAGGATTGAAATTTTTTGTCCCATTGGGTTTTGGATTCAAGATCTACTATTAAGGATTCAATTGACTACGCTCACGTTTGGATGGGTTTTCCACATATAGAAATGAAGGTGGTTATACTCTTTTGGTGAGGACAAGGTATGTGCTAATGTTTCATCGGATCTTACAGGTTTAAGGTTGGTGAGTGGGATTTACTACCCTGGAGAAGGTTGATCAGCCTATGTTTATGACAACTTTCCTAACCCCCTTCCCCATGTGGGGTGAGTGGAGTAGATCCTATATAGTGGTGTAGTGGGAAGGTGATGAAAAAGGAGAAGGGGAGGGATTACTGAGGAAAATGGAAAGAAATGAGGAAGGGGAAGACTGGATCCAGGACAGCAGACGCCATGTCAACAAACGGCGACCGGATGATAATGAAGACGAATGGTTTAGCAAAAATGTAAAGAATAGAAATATAGATAAGAGCAGTGCAATGCAAGGTAAAGATAACTATTTCCATGGATTTAATGAAGGAGGAAATGACAACCTCCCCCGACTAGTGAATTTAGAAGAAAAACTAAAATTAATGAAAATTGGGAAGCTAAGTTTAACCAAATAAAATTAATTACTCAAAGAGTTGATAAGCTGGAAGAATTAAAGAAAGAGAATCAAAACCTAACTAAAGAAATAGTAGAATTAAAAAGATAGTTAAGAGAACTAAAGGAAGAGAATGAGGAATTAAAGAGGAATAATAAAGAGAATAAAGAGTCCATAGCAAAAGAGGTAAGTGGTTGGAAGAAAATCAAGAGAACAATAAAATTTAATCTAGAGGTATAATGAAACAGCATATGAAAGAACAAACAGAAAACACAGTTATTAAAGTGATGAGGGAGAAGGAGAGTATAGTAAGAGACTTAGCAGATAAAAAGAAATGTATAAATATATTAGGGATGGAAGAAAAGTATAATCTAAATAGGACTACAAGAATAAAGGAGTAAAAGGAAAAAGTAAATAATATATTAGAAGTAGATGAAGAAGATGAACCAGAAATAGGGAAACAAACAGAAGAAATGTATAGGCTCGGGAAATACGAATACAGATAAGACCAGACCAATTAAGGTTAAATTCAGGTCACAAACGACAGCAGAGAATATCTTAGTAAAAACAGGGTACTAGCAGATAGTGAACAATATAAAAAGATATGGATAAAAAAGAAATGAATAAAGAGGAAAGAGAGGATGAGAAGACAAAAAGACTAGAAGCTAAAGAAAAAGCGAGAAAAGAACAGAGACAGAAAAAGAGAAATTCTATTGGAGAGTGGTGAATATGAAAGTGAAGAAATGGTTTATAGCAGAGAAAAACAGAAGGGAAACGGAAAACAAAATGGAAGTAACAGAAAATTAAACGTGTCTTATGTAAATATAGATGGCTTAATAACAGGCTTGAACGAACTGAATGATTATCTGCAGGAAAAAGAACCGGACGTGATGGGAATTGTAGAGACAAATTTGAAATGTCCACTACCACCCAACAGTGTTGGACATGGTGCATATAATTATTGGATTAGAAACAGAGAAGTAAAACAAGGGGGTAGAGTTATGTTCCTGACTAAGAAGGATATAAATGTGAGGAATGTCACATATGGAAAGAATACAGTAGAGATGATTACGGCCTCGTGGGAAGAGAGAGAACACAATATTATGTTAGAAGACACAAGGATAACACTAAATAAGATAATGGAAGATGGAGGAAGAATAGTTATAATGGGTGACTTTAATTGTAAAGAAATCTGCAGGGAAGGGATGACAGTAAAGGGTTGAGACGACCTATGGGGAAATGTACTAATTGATATGATTATAGAATATATAATGACGTAATGGATTCAAGAGAATACTAGGTATAGAAATGAGGAAGAACCATCGAGACTGGACCTAATAATCACATCAGAACCTGAAATAGTGGACAAGATTGAATATAAGACACCAATAAGTAAAAGTGACCACATATTGGTTGAACTGGAACTAAATGAGGAAAAATACATGAAAAAATGAACAATATAGAAAGAGAAGATTGATGTATGAATTTTTTTTTTATATAAAACAAGAGAATTCTTTCAAAAAGCAGACTGGGAAAGAATACACAAGGGGGAAACAACAGTAGAATAGAAATGGAATATTTTGACAAAAATTTATAAAGAAGTGGAAAAGTATGTCCCAAGACAAAAGCAAGAAAAAGAACATGTAAAAGACAAAAGAGATAAAGCTTGGATAAAATGTAAAATACAAAAGACCTGAAAAATTATATATATATATATATATATATATATAATATATATATATATATATATATATATATATATATATATATATATATATATACTAGTTATAGAAAAGAATATGTACAAGTGTGCAGAGAAGTAAAGAGAAAATATGAAAAAGATGTCATAGAAAAGTTTAAAGATCAACCAAAACTATTTTACAGATATGTAAACAATAAACTGAAAACAAAACAAAAATTAGAGAAACTACGGGAAGGCGGAGTTGAATGTTTAGAGGAAATAGAAATGGCAGAAATTATGAATAAGCATTTTAAATCGGTGTATACAAGGGAGAACAAGCAGTCTAGAGATATACAATGGGAGGAGAAAGTCCCCCTATGAAAGAGATAAAAGTATCAAGGAATAAAATAATGAAATACTTGAATAATCTCGATGTTAGAAAATCACATGGACCAGATGAAATAGCAAACTGGATTTTGAGAGAATGCAGGAATGAAGTAACAGACAAAATACATAGCCTAATAAACAGTTCATTGAAAGAAGGAAAAGTTACAAAAGATTGGAAAAGAGCAAATATAGCACCAATATATAAAGGGGGGAACAAAGAAGGCCCTACTAACTATAGACCGGTCTCTCTAACAAGTACGATAGCAAAAATTTGTGAAAGAATGATCGAAATTAGATGGATAAGGCATTTGGAAAAAACAACGTACTAAATCCAAGGCAATTTAGATTCAGACGAGGACGATCATGCGTCACAAACTTAATGTGTTTCTATTCAAAGCTAATAGATATAATACAAGAAAGAGATGGATGGGTTGATTGTGCATTTCTAGACCTGAAATAAAGCTTTTGATAAGGTGCCACATAAGAAGTTGCTTAAGAAACTAGAAACTGCAGGTGGAATACAGGACAAACTGCTTAAGTGAATGAAAGACTTCTTGCATGAAAGAAAAATTGGGATGAAGTGATAAATGGTGTTCCACAAGGAACAGTTCTAGCCCCAATAATGTTTGTTATATATATTAATGATATGGATAAAGGAATTGAAAGTTATATGAGCTTCTTTGCGGATGATGGAAAATTGTTGAAAAAAGTGAACACTGAAGAAGATTGTGAGTCGCTACAGAGTGATCTCAATAAAGTATAGGAATGGAGTAGGGAGTGGGAGATGGAATTCAATATTAAGAAGTGTAGTATAATGGAAATTGGAAGAAGCAAAGAAAGAATAGTGGGATCATATAAATTGGGAGAGGAAGAAATAAAAAAAGAAGAAAACGAGAAAGACCTAGGAGTCATTATTATGAATAATATGTCCCCTGAGAAACATAAACAAAATTTTTGGAGAAACTTATAATTCAATAAGAATCAAAGTGGCATTTACATACCTGGATGAAGAAATGGTGAAGAAAATACTAGTGACTTTGATAAGACCAAGATTGGAATATGCAGCGACGACGTGGTCACAAAGTACAAAAAATATATATAACAAAACTTGAAAGAATACAAAGAGCAATTACAAAAAAGGCACCAACACTTTCAGAATTATCATATGAAGAGAGACTAGTAAAACTTGAGCAACAGACATTAGAGCAAAGAAGAGAGAGAGGAGATTTGATAACTATTTATAGAATCATGAAAGGCATAGAAACTTTTGATAGAGAGGATCTAATAAAATGGGATAGTGGAAATACAAGAGTACACGGAAAGAAAATAAAAAAAGACAGTTATAGAAGAGACCTGAAAAAGAACAGCTTTCCCCGCAGAGTAATAGACATTTGGAACAAGTTAGATGAGAAAGTGGTGTGTGCAAAAACAATACATGAATTTAAAAACAGTCTAGATAAAACGAGATATGAAGACGGGACACCACGAGCATAGCTCCCCTTCCCGTAAAATACAACTAGTAAATACAACTAGGTAAACACACACACAAACACACACACACACACACACACACACACACACACACACACACACACACACACACACACACACACACACACACACACACACACACACACACACACACACACACACACACACACACACACACACACACACACACACAAACACACACACACACACAGACAACCCCTGTCCCACTAGAGTTTGAGTGTATGTGTGTGTGTGTGTGTGTGTGTGTGTGTGTGTGTGTGTGTGTGTGTGTGTGTGTGTGTGTGTGTGTGTGTGTGTGTGTGTGTATTTACCTAGTTGTTTTTTACGGGAAGGGGAACTATGCTCGTAGGGTCCCGTCTTCATATCTCGTTTTATCTAGACTGTTTTTAAATTCGTGTATTGTTTTCTGACACACCACATTTCCATCTAACTTGTACCAAACGTCTATTACCCTGTGGATAAAGCTGTTCTTTTTCAAGTCTCTTCTTTAACTGTCTTTCTTGATTTTCTTTCCGTGTACTATTGTATCCCATTTCATCATATCCTCTCTATCAATATTTTCTATGCCTTTCATGATTCTATAAATAGTTATCAAATCTCCTCTCTCTCTTCTTTGCTCTAATGTCTGTTGCTCAAGTTTTGCTAGTCTCTCCTCATATGATAGTTCTGAGAGTGTTGGTGCCAATTTCGTAATGTATCTTTGTATTCTTTCAAGTTTTGTTATATATATTTTTTGTACTTTGTGACCACGTCGTCGCTGCATATTCCAATCTTGGTCTTATCAAAGTCACTCTTCACCATTTCTTCGTCCAGGTATGTAAATGCCACTTTGATTCTTAGTAAATTATAAGTTTCTCCAAAATTTTTGTTTATGTTTCTCAGGGGACATATTACTCATAATAATGACTCCCAGGTCCTTCTCATTTTCTACATTTTTAATTTCTTCCACTCCCACTTCATATGATCCCACTATTATTTTTTGCTTCTTCCAATTTTCATTATACTACACTTCTTAATATTGAATTCCATCTCCCACTTCCTACTCCATTCCTATACTTTATTGAGATCACTCTACAGCGACTCACAATCTTCTTCAGCGTTCACTTTTTTCAACACTTTTGCATCGTCTGCAAAGAAGCTCATATAACTTTCAATTCATTTATCCATATCATTAATATATATAACAAACATTATTGGGGCCAGAACCGTTCCTTGTGGAACACCACTTATCACTTCATCCCAATTAGAGTGTTTGTCTCTTATCACCACTCTCATTTTTCTTTCATGTAAGAAGTCTTCCATCGACTTCATCAGTTTGCCCTGTACTCCTCCTGCAGTTTCTAATTTCTTAAGCAATTTCTTATGTGGCACCTTATCAAAAGCTTTGTTTCAGGTCTAGAAATGCACAATCAGCCCATCCATCTCTTTCTTGTATTACATCTAATAGCCTTGAATAGAAACACATTAAGTTTGTGACGCATGATCGTCTTAGTCTAAATCCAAATTGCCTTCAATTTAGTATGTTGTAAGAGAGACTGGTCTATAGTTAGTAGGGTCTTTCTTGTTTACCCTTTTTATATATTGGTACTATAATTGCTCTTTTCCAATCTTCTGGAACTTTTCCTTCTTTCAATGAACTCTTTATTAGACTATGTATTTTGTCTGTTAGTTCATTCCTGCATTCTCTGAAAATCCAGTTTGCCATTTCATCTGGTCCATGTGATTTTCTGACATCGAGATTACTCAAGTGATTTGTTATTTCATTCCTTGTTACTTCTATCTCTTTCATAGGGGGGACTTTCTTCTCCCACTCGATATCTTTAAGTTGTATGTTCTCCCTCGTAAACACCGATTTAAAATGCTTGTCCCTGATTTTTGCCATTTCTATTTCCTCTGTATTCAACTCCTCCTTGTCGTAGTTTCTCTAATTTTTGTTTGTTTTTCAGTTTGTTGTTTACAAATTTGTAGAATAGATTTGGTTGATCTTTACACTTTTCTATGACATCTTTTTCGTATTTTCTTTTTTCTTCTCTGCACACTTGTACATATTGATTTCTATAACTAGTATGTATTTTCCATTTTCAGGTCTTTTGTCTTTTTTCCATTTTATCCAAGCTTTATCTCTTTTGTCTTTTAACTCCCTACATCTTTTGTTGTATCAACACTTTACATATCCTTTTTCTTGTTTTTGTCTTGGAACATACTTTTCCACTCCTTTATAGATTTTTGTCAAAATATTCCATTTCTCCTCTACTGCTGTTTCCTCCTTGTGTATCCTTTCCCAGTCTGCTTTTTGAAAGAATTCTCTTATTTTATCAACATTTGTTTTTCCATACATCAATCTACATTGTTCATTTTTTCCCATGTACTTTTCCTCATTTAGTTTCAGTTCAACCAATATGTGGTCACTTTTACCTATTGGTGTCTTATATTGAATATTGTCCACTATTTCGGGTTCTGGTGTGATTATTAGGGCCAGCCTCGATGGTTCTTCCTCATTTCTATACTTAGTATTCTCTTGTATCCATTGCGACATTGCATATTCTATAATCATATCAATTAGTACATTTCCCCATAGGTCGTCTCAACCCTTCACTGTCATCTCTTCCCAGCAGATTTGTTTACAATCAAATTCACGCATTATAACTATTTTTCCTCCATCTTCCATTATCTTATTTAGTGTTATCCTTGTGTTTTCTAACATACTTTTGTGTTCTTTCTGTTCCCATGAAGCCGTTTTAGGAGGCACATAATTTACTACAAACTTCCTGCTCTTCCCATCCCTGTCCTCCACTTCCATCATAATCATCTCTACTGTATTCTTTCCATATGTGACATTCCTCACATTTATATCCTTCTTGGTCAGGAACATAACTCTACCCCCTTGTTTTACATCTCTGTTTCTGATCCAATAATTATATGCACCATGTCCTACACTGTTGGGTGGTAATGGACATTTCAATTTTGTCTCTGCAATTCCCATTATGTCCGGTTCTTTTTCCTTCAGGTAATCGTTCAGTTCGTTCAAGCCATCTATATTTGTGTAAGATATTTTTAATTTTCTGCTACTTCCATCGTGTTTTCTGTTTCCCTTCCGTTTTTCTCTGCTATGAACTATTTCGTCACTTTCATATCCGCTACTCTCCAATAGAATTTCTTTTTGTCTGACTTTGTTCTTTTCTCTTTTTTTCCTTAGCTTCTAGTCTTTTTGTTTTCTCATCTTCTTTCCTCTTTATCCATTTCTCTTTCTGTCCATACCTATTTATACTGTACACTTTTTGCTAGTTTCCCTGTTTTTGCCAAGATATTCTCTGCTGTCGTTTGTGACCTGAATCTAACCTTAATTGGTCTGGTCTTATCTGTATTGTATTTCCCTATTGTATATATTTTTTCAATTCCTTTCCCTGTTTCTTGTTAATCCTCTTGAACTACTTCTAATAACTTGTTTACCTTTTCCTTCTCTTTTACTCTTGTAGTCCTATTTAGATTATGCTTCTCTTCCATCCCTAATATAATTATACATTTCTTTTTGTCAACTAAGTCTCCTTCTCTCTCATCATTAGTTTGTTCTTTCATCTGTTGTGTCACTATATCTCTAAATACAATTTTTTTGTTCTCTTGGACTTTTCTCCATGTGCTTCATTTGCTATGGACTCTTTATTCTCTTTATTATTATTTCTTAATTCCTCATTCTCATCTTTTACTTCTTTCAACTGTCTTTTCAATTCCTCTTTTTCTTTATTTAGGTTTTGGTTCTCCTTTAGTTATTTCAATTTATCAACTCTTTGCGTAATCCGTGTAAGTTGGCTGAACCTAACCTCCCAGTGTTCGATCATTTTCTCTAGTTTTCCTCTAGACTTGCTGTCGTAGAAGGTTGGCATCCCCTCCCTCATTAAATCTATGGAAATTATTATCTCTACTATCTATTGTGTTTTTTATTTATCTACATTTCTAATTCTTTTGCCTTTACTGATATTTTCGACTTCACCTGCTTCGTTTGCAGCCCTCTTGTTGACATTTCTTCTGACGTCCGGTGGAGCCCGTTCGTCTTCTTCCTCATTTTCTTCCATTTTCCTCAGTAATCCATCCCTTTCTGCTTATTCCTCACCTTCCCACTACACCACGAGCTTTCCACTTCCCTACTAATACAACAAAGGTACTCCCTCGTCGTTGAGATTGACAAAATTTGCAGTTTTCCTGGAGTTCCAAGCTTCGCTGTCACTTCGACCGGTGTGTGTGTGTGTGTTTGTGTGTGTGTGTGTGTGTGTGTGTGTGTGTGTGTGTGTGTGTGTGTGTGTGTGTGTGTGTGTGTGTGTGTGTGTGTGTGTGTGTGTGTGTTTGTATTACCTACTTGTATTTTACGGGAAGAGGAGCTATGCTCGTGATGTCCCGTCTTCATATTTCATTTTGTCTAGACTGTTCTTAAATTCGTGTATTGTCTTTGCACACACCACTTTCTCATCTAACTTGTTCCAAATGTCTATTACTCTGTGGGGAAAGCTGTTCTTTTTCAGGTCTCTCCTATAACTGTCTTTCTTGATTTTCTTTCCGTGTCCTCTTGTATTTCTACTATCCCATTTTATTAGATCCTCTCTATCAATAGTTTCTATGGCTTTCATACTATAAACATGATCCTCCTTGTCTAAATCCAAATTGCCTTGGATTTAATACGTTGTTTTTTTCCCAAATACTTAACCCATCTACTTTTGATAATTCTTTCACAAATTTTTGCTCTCGTACTTGTTAGAGAGACCGGTCTATAGTTAGTAGGGTCTTCTTTGTTTCCCCTTTATATATTGGTACTATATTTGCTCTTTTCCAATCTTTTGTAACTTTTCCTTCTTTCAATGAACTGTTTATTAGGCTATGCATTTTGTCTGTTAGTTCATTCCTGCATTCTCTCAAAATCCAGTTTGCTATTTCATCTGGTCCATGCGATTTTCTGACATCGAGATTACTCAAGTGTTTGATTTTTTAATTCCTTGATACTTCTATCTCTTTCATAGGGGGGACTTAGCTTCCCAATTTTCATTAATTTCTTTTAGTTTCTTCTCTAAATTTAGTAGTCGGGGGAGGTTGTCATTTCCTCCTTCATTAAATCCATGGAAATAGTTATCTTCACCTTCCATTGCACTGCTCGTATCTATACTTCTAATCTTTACATTTTTGCTAAACCCTTCGTCTTCATTATCATCCGGTCTCCGTTTATTGACATGGCGTCGGTTTTCCTGGACCCAGTCTTCTCCTTCCTCATTTCCTTCCATTTTCCTCAGTAATCCCTCCCTTTCTCCTTTTTCATCACTTTCCCACTACACCACGAGCTTTCCCCTTTCCTATAAATACAACACAGGTACTTCCTTGTCGTTGTGATCCTCGAAATTCTTTGGATAACTCCGGAGCCCGAACTTCGCTGCCACTCCGACCGACGTGTGTGTGTGTGTGTGTGTGTGTGTGTGTGTGTGTGTGTGTGTGTGTGTGTGTGTGTGTGTGTACTGTGTGTGTGTATGTGCTGTGTGTGTGTGTGTGTGTGTGTGTGTGTGTGTGTGTGTGTGTGTGTGTGTGTGTGTGTGTGTGTGTGTGTGTGTGTGCGTGTACGTGTGTGTGTGTGTGTGTGTTTAGGTGTACGTCTGTGTGTGTGCTTGTATGTGTGAGTATTTACGTGCGTGTGCGATTGCATACGTGCATGTACAGTATGTGCAGAGGTTATGTATATATTATTATATATCATATATCATGTAGATCATGTAATCATATACTTTATATACTATATAACATATATACCATATGGTATATATCATATACTTTATACTATATACTATATACTATATATTTCATACTATATATTGTATATTGTATACTGGATATCATACATATATTATATATTATATGCTATATAATATATAATATATATTATATATATCATATAGTATATGTATTATGTATATTATATATCATATTCCATATATATTATATATTATACATTTCATTATATGTTATATGTTATAAATTATATGTTATATATTATATACCGTATATCATATATGTTGTATATCATATATTGTATATATATTGCATAATATATATCATATATCATATATATCAATTATACATTAAATATTGCATATTGTACATATTTTATTTACTACATATCATATATAACATATTACATACTATATATATATATATATATATATATATACATATATATATATATAAATATATATATATATATATGTGTATAAATATATATATATATGTATATATATATATATATATATATATAATATGTATATATATTGCAAAAATAATCACAATAATGCGTGACTAAATAATATTGCGGAAACCACAGGTAAATAAAATCGGAATACTAAAAGTTTTCGTCTATTACATCCTCAGATGACGTAATAGACGAAAACTTTTAGTATTCCGATTTTTCCCCCTGTGGTTTCTGCAATATAATATATATATATATATATATATATATATATATATATATATATATATATATATATGTATATATATATATATATATATAATGTACTATATATTATATATTGTATATTACATATTGTATACTGTATATTGTATATTATTATATATTGTATATAATATATATACATATATATTTGTATATTATCTATCATATGTTATATATTACTATATATCATATGTTATATATATAACATATAATGTATATATTATATACATTATATATATTATATATAAGGAATTATGTATTATATATTATATATCATAATTTATATATTATATATTATATATTATATATTATATATTACATATTACATATTATATTATGTATTATATATTATACATCATATATTATATTATATATTACACATTATATACTATATATTACATATTATATATTATATATTATATATTATATATTATATATTATATATTATATATTATATATTATATATTATATATTATACATTATATATTATATATTATATATTTCATATTATATAATATATATTACATATCATATATTACATATATATTACATATTACATATGACATATATTATTTATTATATACTATATATTACATATGACATATTTCATGTTATATATTATAATACATATATATTATATACTATATATTATATATTGTACATTGAACATTGTACATTATACATTATATATACATTATACATTATATATCATATATCATATATCATATATTATGTATTATATATTATATATTATGTATTATATATTATATATCATATATTATATATTATATATTATATATATATATATATTATGTATTACATATTATATATTACATATTGTATATTGTATATTGTATATCATATATCATATATTATATATTATATATTATATATTATACATTATATATTATATATAATATATTATATATTATATATTATATATTATATATCATATATTATATATTATATATTATATATTATGTATTATATATTATATATTAATATTATATATTATATATTATATATTATATATTATATATTATATATTATATATTATATATTATATATTATATATTATATATATTATATATTATATAATATATATTATATACTATATATATATTATATATATTTTATATTATATATTATACATTATATACATTATATATCATATATACATTTATAATATATAATCAGTAACATACAAGATATATTTTATATTACATATCATATGTTATATATATATATATATATATCATATATATTAGATTCTATATATAGTATGTCATGTACTATATGTAATGTATATATCTATTTTTATTTTTCTATATATACATGTACAGTACATGTACATTTAGTATATTACATATATATTACATATTAGGTACTATATATTGTATATCATATACTATATGTAATGTATATATCTGTTTATATTTCTATATATACACATGTACCTGCATTTGTATCCCATACATACAATTATGAACATACATGTTTACAAAAATCAGAATTATATAAATATTCTATCTTTTATAAGTAAAGTGTACTTCGTATGCAATTGACATTACATATTTTTATCTTTATTCAATTACAGACATGTATATATAAAAAAAAATCATTGAAGAAAGGCTATCGACTTTCATCAGAGAACTCCTCGAGGATAGGCTGACAGATATGAAAGCAAGATCAAAGTGTTCAACGTTCCAAGAAACTTAACAGAAACACACTGCAATGCTAAAGGATATAGTCAGTGAAGAAACAAAACATTTGGCGTTGTTACAGAACACAGTGTATGAAGAACTGGTGTCGCTGGTAGAAAGCTAAGAGTACAATGTCTGCTGGGGAGGGGCTTTCTTATGAGGAGGCGGGAGAGGGGAACGGGAGGTGGTAGAGAGAGCAAAGATGGGAGGGAGGGAGGGAGGGAGACGGGAAAAGGCGGGCTATAGAATTTGGAGCAGAACACTCGTTTTCAGTGATCTTCCTCTAAAATAGATTTTTATATTTATTTATATATTTTTTTTTTAGGGATGCTCCACGCTTAGGCTTGAACTAAACAAAAGAAAAAAATAAATTTAGTAATTGATAAATAAGGAACGTAATCAAAGGTGAGACAGAGTTATGATTTTTTTCTTCCCCCTATTTTTTTTTTTTTTTAATATCTCGTGAAAAGTTTGCCCTGAACGTATACATGGGAGAGAAGAAATGATAATCATGTTATTCCTGATCAAAAAGAAGAATAAGAAAAAAATGATCATGATGTTCTGGAAGAGAACTCACCCTGGTGATCACACACATGAAGAAAGAAAATAGATTTCAAATTATTAAAAGAAAACGGAAATCTGGTTGCCTTCTTTCTTTCTTTTATTTTCAATTTTGGACACGTGAAAAATAAAGCAGATCATAATAAATTTTTGAATACAAACGAAAAGACTTACAACATAATAGTTAACCCATATATTAATGAATATAACCAATTGGGGCTAATTCCTAAACGCATTAGTGGCATCTTGTTGTACATATAGATGTTTAACGAGGCCTTGTCAGGAATAAATAGGTAAGGAAAATTTAGCAGGTTTAAGTCTTGGCTTAAACTAAGAAGTTTTATGTTAGGGACGTATCTAGAAGAATGCAAGTACAGAAAGCTCTCTTTACTAGAAATCTCTTGAATGTGGAACTATTTAACAATTGGAAATCGATAAAATTCTGAATAACAGATGCACATTTTAGGGTTTTAATGTATTTCCGATTCTTATATTTCAGAGATAACCACTACAGAGAACTATCTGTCGCGTAACCTAAAGTTGTTGAAGGTTTAGTGTGTTAGATATTATAAACAACAGCAAGACTATTGCCTAACACAAAGCTACACTGTACTTCTTTCACTAAATTCTACATATTTGGCAGCAGAGGCTACAAGTTTTACACTATAGTAATAAAAAGCACAAAGTAGAAGCCCAAGGCAATGAGAAGAGTAAAAGACACAATGGTGTAGACAAAATATAATGTTAAAGGCTGAAAACAGGTAAAGAAAGATTTAGAACAAGTTAAGGGGGGACAGCAAAAACGGGGTAAATTGGCATAAAATGGGAGACAGCAAAAATTGGTTATTTTTACATAAAACTCAAAATGTTCTGTGCTCTTTTTTTTCAGATGGGTAAAGCTAGACCAGAAGGTGCTCTGATAGTAGATAAAATTAAATGCATCAAGATTTATTCAAAAGCAGAGGTTGTGCAACAGGAAAGGAGAGGAGAGTTCTGTTCCCAAAAGTTTGGCTGAGGAATGTAAACACAATCCTGCTGATCCATTCTCGGCCATTGTGAGAAAAAAATTGAATAGATATATAAACAAATATGTAAATAGATAAGTAAATAAATAAAGGTCAGCAAAAGACAATTCAGGAAAAGCAAAAAAGATTATTTTTACTAAGGTGAGGTAGTCACAGTCGTACTACAATGACCCATACTTAAATTCATGAAGTACACTGAAATCTAGGAAGATTATATTCCTCAAGATCAGCTCAAACATTTGGGAAAAGTGTGCCAGAGAGGAAAGCACGGTGGAATCGTAGCTTTTGTGACACAGAGGAGTATACAGGCAGGGGCAGATAACTATAGGACAAGAAGCTGCAGCGGGAGGAGGAACAGGAAGAGGAAGAAGAGGAAGAGGAAAGAAAAAGGAGGAGAAGGAGGAAGAGGAATAGGAGGAGGGGAGAGTGAAGAGGAGGAGGAGGAGGAGGAGGAGGAGGAGGAGGAGGAGTAGGAGGAGGAAGAGGTGATGGAAGAGGAAGAGGAGGCGGATATAGCGTTGAGGGTAACCATGCAATAGTGGGAAACCACCGGTAAGAAGCTTGAGGGAACGTGAGGCTCCAGAAGGACAAGAGGCACAGTAGTATTCGGGGAAGACAGAGGGGGGCATCATGCAGCAGCAGAGGTGAGAGTGAGGCTACATTCTTTAGGGGTTTTGAAGGCAGGAAGAACGTAGAGGAAGAACGTGAGGAGTTGGTGAGGAGGGGGGGAAGGGTGGAGGACAGGATGCCGGTAACGTGCCTCGGAGATCACGGTGGTGGTAAGCAGGTTTGGCGGTACATCATGTCCCGTCCTTGACACAGACTTTCTAAGCGTGTGTCAATGCATGACAGACTCCTATTAATTTGTTGATGACACAACAAAGGGGCGATTTTTTTTAAGCTATTTCGATCAACATCATTTCAACGGACCGTTAGTGACATGCAACGTTTGGTGGGGATAAAAGAAGTTATTGGTGCTGCATACCATATTTGGAGATCCAATCAAACATGAAATACAGTAGGTCTACATCGTCAATGATCATCATCATCAAAGTCACTATCACCATAGCTTCTGTCATTGTTATTATAATTATTGTCAAAGACCAAACAAGGATTCGGACCTAGGTGAGTGGAGTGTGACAGTAGAAGATGGAGGAGGAGGAGGAGGAGGAAGAAAAGGTGCTGTCATCAAAAGAGATAGTTTTGCTTCTCATGCATGTCACCTAAGCCTCACCTACCTGAGACACGTCATGGCAAAGAAGGTGGCCAAACTACCAGTGCTTTGTTTGTTTTGTTTTACAACTTTTTGTTGGGGGGATGAAAGCTTTTGGAATCTACAGCTTCTTTTACAGGAGGACAATACACACACACAGTAAAGTCGAGGGTGACAGCTGCGGCCAAAGAGCGGTGGCCTCGCAGCCCAGAAGAGGAAGAAGTAGAGAAAGGAACTGACTGACGAAGTTGGCCACCTCCTCTCACGTGTGCCGCCGACCTGTCCGTGCCCGCCGACGCAAACCATGCACCTCTTCCGCTTACTACCTTCCTACTACGACTCCCTCCTTCCTTCCGCAATCAAGCCCGTGATTGCTTGCAGCTGGCAGAGGTCGGTTGGCCAACCCAGTCGTGATTGAATGCGGCATCAACAGTTGAGCACCTGTCTGACCCACTTTCCCCGCCACGCCACGCCACGCCACGCCACGCCACGCCACGCCACGCTCCATCGCAAGTCTGCCCACCTGCTACCTCGTACACCTCTCCCTCCCCTCGTCCCCACAGGGTGGTAAGACCCAAATCACGTTTCTGGAGTAGGAACCGTCTCCACGAGAGGTGCTAATACCAGGAGGCAGTTAGCCGTGTCCAAAGTCGTCACTTTTACCCAATGTGCTGCTCGGACTTCCGCGGTTTACATGCAAGCCCAGGTTAACTAATGTAAGGATTCCTGCTAAGAAGGTGTGCAGGTGTTTCTATGGGTAACACCTGCAGGGTCCTCATTACACCTGTACCATCGATCCTACTCAAGAAGACATCGCGACTGAGCTTTGTAACTTCCTCTTCTTATAAATGATATTTACTGTCCATTGGATCAAGTCGTTCTACTAAAAGGAGCATTTTGAAAGTAGTTATAGGACTCTACACCGCTGCATACTCTGAGGAATGATGACCTGAATTTAGAAAAAAAAAATGCCTTCATCTATTCTTTTAGAGGGAGATTGTTTCTGCCCTCCAATTTTGAAACGTGGAGGGAAGGTAGAGCAAGCGAGCATAATACAAGGTGAAGGGGGGACCATGCTAAGTGCTTCTTTTGAATCTGCGACAAAATTAGGATGTCGAGAGGGGCACGGCATCAGTCACCTGTCCCAAAGAAAGAACATAAGTAGGATAATGGGGGAGGGGGGCAGCTGGCTCGTTCCATCTGACTCTACCATCATATGAATG
>NC_134806.1:8879641-8884641 GCF_046742065.1 Oratosquilla oratoria | reverse complement strand
AAGTTGGTGACAGAGTTTGGGAGAGTGTGTGATAGAAGAAACCTGAAGATAAATGTGGGTAAAAGTAAGGTGATGAGATGTACAAGGGGCGAAAGCGGCAGTAATCTGGAAGTGAGCATTAAGGGAGAGCAACTGGAGGAAGTGGATAGTTTTAGATATTTGGGTGCAAATGTGGCAGGAAAAGGTGGAGTAAAGGTGGAGGTAGAATGTAGATTGAGAGAAGCGAGTAAATGCCTTGGTGGATTGAAGAGTGTAATGAGGAATAGAAATTTGGGAATGGATGCTAAGAGGAGACTGTATGAAGGAGTGATTGTGCCAACAGCACTGTATGGAGCAGAAACATGGAACATAAGAGAAGAAGAAAGAAGGAGTTTGAATGTGTTTGAGATGAGGTGTCTGAGAAGTATGATGGGGGTTACTAGGCTAGATAGAGTGAGATATGAGGAGGTGAGGAGGAGAACAAGGGTGGAAAGGGAGCTGGGAGATAGGGTTGATGAAAGAGTATTAGGATGGTTTGGACACATGGAAAGAATGAGTGAAGAAAGACTAGTAAAGGAGGTATGGAAGGCAGATGTGGAGGGAGTGAACATGAGGGGACGTCCTAGGATGAGATGGATGGATGGGGTGAAGGGGGCTTTGGGGAAGAGGGGAATGTCTGTTGAGGAAGGACGGGAGAGGACAGAAGACAGGGGTGAATGGAGAATGGTTGTATATGGAAGATGTTGTGATGCATGAGGTGGAATGGACGGGAGGATGGGGGGTGAGGTAGTGTGTGTGAGCAAAATTTTGACGCAGCCCGAAGGGATTTCTCCCCGTCCTCTCCTTTATATGGGAGGACGGAGAGGGGCGGTCGCCGATTTAATGAAGCGGCCTTGCTGTGTCTTGCGACACTGCTTCTGACCCAGGGCAGTGGACAGGGTGCAGGGATGACCGGTCATCTAGGAGGTGCTAAGATGGGAGGGAGGGTGGAGGGGTGTGGAGTGTTTTCGGGGATGGAATGGGTGGGAATGATTTTATGCCTTTTCCTTTTTGGCTACCTCCCTAGTAAAGGGGAAAAAGCCTTGGTATATGTATGTATGTATGTATATATGTATATATACATATAAATATATATATATATATATATATATATACATATATACATACATACATATACCAAGGCTTTTTCCCCCTTTCCTGCACCCTGTCTACTGCCCTGGGTCAGAAGCAGTGTCGCAAGACACAGCAAGGCCGCTTCATTAAATCGGCGACCCCCCCTCTCCGTCCTCCCATATAAAGGAGAGGACGGGGAGAAATCCCTTCGGGCTGCGTCAAAATTTTGCTCACACACACTACCTCACCCCCCATCCTCCCGTCCATTCCACCTCATGCATCACAACATCTTCCATATACAACCATTCTCCATTCACCCCTGTCTTCTGTCCTCTCCCGTCCTTCCTCAACAGACATTCCCCTCTTCCCCAAAGCCCCCTTCACCCCATCCATCCACCTCATCCTAGGACGTCCTCTCATGTTCACTTCCTCCACATCTGCCTTCCATACCTCTTTTACTAGTCTTTCTTCACTCATTCTTTCCATGTGTCCAAACCATCCTAATACTCTTTTATCAACCCTATCTCCCAACTCCCTTTCTACCCCCGTTCTTCTCCTCACCTCCTCATTTCTCACTCTATCTAGCCTAGTAACCCCCATCATACTTCTCAGACACCTCATCTCAAACACATTCAAACTCCTTCTCTCTTGCTCTCTTATGTTCCATGTTTCTGCCCCATACAGTGCTGTTGGCACAATCACTCCTTCATACAGTCTCCTCTTAGCATCCATTCCCAAATGTCTATTCCGCATTACACTCTTCAATCCACCAAGGGATTTACTCGCTTCTCTCAATCTACATTCTACCTCCACCTTCACTTCACCTTTTCCTGCCACATTTGCACCCAAGTATCTAAAACTATCCACTTCCTCCAGTCGCTCTCCCTTAATGCTCACTTCCAGTCTACTGCCACTTTCACCCCTTGTACATCTCATCACCTTACTTTTACCCACATTTATCTTCAGGTTTCTTCTATCACACACTCTCCCAAACTCTGTCACCAACTTCCTCAGTCCCTCCTCCGATCCTGCCACATGGGCAGTGTCGTCAGCAAACAACAGCTGGCTCACCTCCCACTTTTCTCCATTTTCTTTAACCATCTCCAATCCCTGACCCACTACCGTTGCATTTACCTCTTGCACTACCCCATCCATGTATAAGTTGAACAGCCAGGGAGACATAACGCATCCTTGACAAAGTCCCACCTTTACTTCGAACCACTTACTCTCTCCATTTCTAATCCTGACACAAGCTCTACTACTCTCATAAAAACTCTTGACAGCTCCCAGAAGCTTTCCTCCTATCCCGTATATCCGCATAACCTCCCACAGTGCCTTTCTGTCTACCCTGTCGTAAGCCTTTTCCAGATCCATAAAAGCCCAAAAAATATCCTTCCCCTTTCCTATAGCTTTCTCACATATCTGTCTTACCACAAAGATCTGATCTACACAACCTCTACCTGTCCTAAAACCACACTGTTCCTCACCAATTACTCCCACTGTTCCTCTCCTAATCCTCTCAATCAAGATCCTCCCATAAGCCTTCCCAACTATATTTAACAAGCTAATCCATCTGAAACTACTACATTCACACTTGTCCCCTTTTCCCTTGTAAAGTGGAACTATACAGGCACTCCTCCAGTCCTCCGGCACTCTACCCTCTCTCCAGCAAACATTAAATAACCTCACCAGCCAGTCCACTATCACTGTACCCCCTTTTTTTTTTAGACATTCTGCATGGCATCCATCCAGACCAGGTGCCTTACCTGCTTTTATCATCTTAACAACTGCCTTCACTTCATCCTTCCTTATTTCTCCTCCATTTTCCTCACTCATCACGGTCATTTTCTTAGCATTTCCCACTGCAACTATCTTTCCCACCCTATCCTCCTTCACATTTAGCAACTCCCTAAAATATTCTGTCCATCTTCCCCTTACTGCCTTCGCTTCCATTATCATCTCTCCATCTGCACCTTTTACCTTTTCTTCTCTACTTGATTCGCCTCCTCTTCCTCTCTTAATTTCTTTCCAAGACATCTTTTTATTGCTTTCAAAATTTTCTGTCATACTCTTACCCCACTTCACATCTGCTCTCCTCTTTGCCTCCTTTACCTTTTTCTTTACTTCTCTTTTCTTTTCTTTGTACATCTCATATGACTCCCTCGTCCTATTTTGTAACCAATCTGTGAAAGCTCGCTTCTTCTCTTCTACAACCTTCTTCATTTCCTCATCCCACCATTCACTACCCTTCCTTCTATTTCCTCCTGTCCTTCTTGTTCCACACACCATCCTTGCACACTTTGTGACTCCCTCCTTGAACCATCCCCATTCCTCCTCCACACCTAGCTCTACTCTATCCTTCACACCTTCACACCTGTATATATACATATACATATGAATATATATGTATATATACATATATATATATATACATATACATATATACATATACATACATATATATACATACATATATATATATATATATATTATATATACATATGCATATATATACATATACATATATACATATACATATAAATATACACATATATATATATATATGTACATATACATATATACATATACATATACATATACACACATATATATATATATATATATATATATAAATATTATACATATATATATATATGCATATATATACATATACATATATATATACAAATATATATATATATGTATATATATACATATATATATACATATATATATATACTTATATATACATATGATATACATATATATATATACATATATACATATATATATACATATATATACTTATATATATATACATATACATACACGTATACATACATATACATATATTTATATACTCTGTTGAAAACGACAGCAAATTAATTTGAAATTAATTTATTTTGTAAGCTTTCTAGCTTTCGGAAAGTAGATTTCTGAGGAAAAGAGAGGGGAAGAATCAAATTTCCAATTGACATTGGGAACTTATATTAGCACAGAAGTCTACGTTATACACAAAATAATTCAAAATAAACAAAGCACGGTAGAAAAAAACGAAGACGTTTCGGTAGAGGAAATAGTCTTCAGTGAAATTAGCCAACCCAACATTTACTGTAGATATATTGATATTTTTGTCCAAACTAACTCCCACCAGGACCTTGAAACCTTAAGGAAGAAGCTCATTGAGGTGTCGGGGATTGACTTCACTGTCGAGCATAGTGAAAGTGGTTCCCTCCCCTTCCTGGACGCCCTCCTCAAACGTACTAATTGCACCTATTCTTCCAGTGTTTATGTTTAGGACACCAACCCCGAACTATGTATGAGCGGAGAAAGTAAGTGCCCCAAAAAGTACAGAGACTCCACTATCAGCACCCTTTTTAGAAGAGCTCTTAGCCATTGTTCTTCCTGGTCAGATGCCCAGAAGGAGATAGACAGAGTCCACCAACTACTGATCAATAACGGATAATCCAACAATGAAGTCCAATCTACACTTAGAAGAGTTATTGACACCTGGTACCAAGAATCTCATCACACTGCTTCAGAACATGAAGGAATTATACCTCGCATATTCTATAAGTCCCACATGTCCAATGCATATAAAGAGGACGAGAAAATAATAAAAAACATTATTAAAAGAAATGTGACTCCCACGAAAGAACGTGACAAATTATCACTCATCATTTATTACAGGAACAAGAGAAAATCTTCTCTAATTCTGAGAAATCACACCGCCCCAAAACCTCATGGAATACGTCAATCCCATGTAGTGTACAAATTCACTTGCCCAGAGGAGGACTGTACGCCCCTATATACCCACGTGGGAAGGACAACTACCACCCTCTCCAGAAGAATCACCCTTCACCTACAACAAGGAGGACCTAAAGAACACATTTCGACCCACCACAGAT
>NC_134806.1:8862141-8864641 GCF_046742065.1 Oratosquilla oratoria | reverse complement strand
AACAAGTTTCTGGAATCCGGATTTTTCCAGATTTAGGAGGTTTTCCTTCCAGATGTCGGAAATTTGCGAATTTTAGAGAATCCCAAAAAGGGGGTAAAAACTACCTATATTTTTACATCTGACTATTCTAAAGGGTGATTGTCGCATTGAAACAACATAGGAAATCTGCCTCGACGATTACACTTAGGGTTACCTATGATAACAAGCGTCAATTACTAGGGTTGGCTACGATAAAAAACAGGGTCAGAAGATCTGGTTTTCTACCACTCCTGTTGTCAAACCGCTTCTTGGGGACAATGTTTGCATGCGTATGAGGCAAGACTCATCTCGTACACGGTGCACTAAGTGACTTTGTCTGTGAAGTTGTTTGAATAACCTTAGAGGTGAGAGTGCTTCAAAAGGTGATTTAAAAAGGAGCCTTGTTGACAATGTCACTCACAACTATTCAGGTTGGAACTATGACCAACGCGCTACAAGGACGACGAAAAGGTATATATATGTACTGTATATATATATACATATATATATATATATATATATATATACATATATATATATATATATATATATATATATATATGTATATGTATATATATGTATATAAAATTTATATTTATAAATACGGGCAAGCATTCACAATTCATCTTTTTTTATAATCAACAGTGGCCATGGACAATAAAAAAATCATAAATCATGTAAAAAAGATATCTGGCTCCGATAGAAATAAGAAGGTAGACACCACTCGACTACCCCTCCTACCCTAACCCTCCCTAATCCTCCTTCCTTCCCTCTCTCCCTCCCAGAGGCGTCTTTCTTTTCTCCCACTCCCCACCTGTTTCCCTCCCTTCCCCCTTCTCCTCACCCACAGCCTATGACGGCGTCCCCAGCTAGAGTTGGTGGTGGTGGTGGGCGAGGTGGAGAGGCGCCCGAGCGGCAGGCCAGCTTGTGGGCGGCGCAGGCGGACCCGACCCCGGTCTGGCCTGCACACTCTCACTCTAAGAGGGCCTGCACTCTCCCACTCTAAGAGGGCAGACTCCCCAGAGAGCCAAGGCATGCACACGGCACCGCAAGCTTAGCTCATTCCCCCAGACCTGTACTCACGCTCATTGCGTTCTGTTGCTGCTGTTGCTGCTGCTGCTGCTGCTGCTGCTGCTGCTGCTGCTGCTGTTGGTTGAGAGGAGTCTGCTTCCTCCGTTTCAGGCACATGTGGCAGAGCCATTCCTGGCGCTGAAAGAAGTCGGGGCAGCTTTAGTTACGTGATCTGACCACCAGGAATCAACCCTCAAGTCATTGAACAGCGGTGTGATGGCGGTAACAGTAGTGCTGATGGTAGTAGTAGTAGTAGTAGTAGTAGTAGTAGTAGTAGTAGTAGTAGTAGTAGTAGTAGTAGTAGTAGTAGTAGTAGTAG
Organism: Oratosquilla oratoria; assembly: GCF_046742065.1. NCBI lineage: Eukaryota > Metazoa > Arthropoda > Malacostraca > Stomatopoda > Squillidae > Oratosquilla > Oratosquilla oratoria. The sequence continues at coordinate 8,863,233 of NC_134806.1, read as the reverse complement.
TAGTAGTAGTAGTAGTAGTAGTAGTAGTAGTAGTAGTAGTAGTAGTAGTAGTAGTAGTAGAAAAAGTAGTAGTGATAGGAAATAGTAGTAGAAACCGTAGAAATAGTAGAAGTAATAGTAGTAAAAATAGTAGAAGCAGTAATAGTAAATGTAACCGTAGAAGTAGTAGAAATGCTACTACCAAAATTAATAGTTGAAAGAGCAGTTGTAGTAAAAGTAACAGTAATAGAAGTTGTAACAGTAGAAGTAATAGCAGTGAAAGCAGAAGCAGCAGCAGTAGCAGTAGTAGTAGTAGTAATAGTAGTAGTAGTAGTAGTAGTAGTAGTAGTAGTAGTAGTAGTAGTAGTAGTAGTAGTAGTAGTAGTAGTAGTAGTAGTAGTAGTAGAAAGTAGCAGAAGTAAAAGTGTAAATAGCAGTAGTGGAAATAGGAGCAGTGAAAATAATAATAGTGGATATATGGGCAGTAGCAAGGGCATTGATTGTGCTTTTGATGCTTGGAGAGGGTGTGGTTGTGGTGGAGGTATAATGGCAATCGTACTATAACTGAAGGTGGATTCTCGTACAGTGGTAAAAGTATATCATAACTGCACATGTTAAAGGAGATGTTAATGACGTTGCTGTACGTCTATGATTATATACCTGCTTTTGCTAGTAGTGGCTCTGATTCTGTTACTATCGCTACTGATGATGGAGGTGATAATGGAGTGATGTTACTACTACTTTTGTTCTCATTCATAATGATAAAGGTGGTGGTATTGATGTGGCGGTGAAATGTGGGTGGTGTTGTCAGTATTGGTGTTGCTAGGTAATGTGGTGACAACGAGGGAAGATGTGGTCAAGAAAAAAGAGAGAAGGAGAGAGAGAGAGAGAGAGAGAGAGAGAGAGAGAGAGAGAGAGAGAGAGAGAGAGAGAGAGAGAGAGAGAGAGAGAGGGAGAGGGAGAGGGAGAGGGAGAGGGAAAGGAGAGAGAGAGAGAGAGAGAGAGAGAGAGAGAGAGAGAGAGAGAGAGAGAGAGAGAGAGAGAGAGAGAGAGAGAGAGAGAGAGAGAGAGAGAGAGAGTAGAGAGATTAGAGAGAGAGAGAGAGGAAAGAGG
>NC_134806.1:8832141-8842141 GCF_046742065.1 Oratosquilla oratoria | reverse complement strand
TATCGTTAAAGAAAAAAAATCTAGTTTTAAAGACATCATATTATTTCATTTTCGAAATTCCAGCACAATCGCAATGGGAATCTAGGGAAGCGATCGAGTACAATGGCCTGGAAATGGGATCCTGTCATTGATAGTATAGCAACTCCCTCCCGTTCTCACTCATGTGGAAGTACACCTCTTGCCATGGGTGGCAATTTCACCTTCAAGTGGGGACTCTATTTAGCAGGGTCAACCCCTTCGGAGTTCATTCCTTCTTTCTTCAAGGGGCTGTCGTTAGTAGTAACAGACTCTTCAGAAATCAAAAGAGCTGTAGAAGCAAATGGCCGGCTTGGTATAGTGATTTAATTACCCAGACAGTGAACTGGCTCATAAGTATAGCCACATCTACTGAGTACAACTTCGTTCTAAAAAAAAAAAAAAAAAAAAAAAAAATTGGAAGGCACATCCAATGCAACCAGAATAAGGCACACGTTACTACTCGAAACGCATATTACGAGTCTTGTCTGCACATTACCGTTTCACTCATGTTGCATGTGTATTTGATGTGTATTCATTCACGCATAGACATGTAATGCTTCAATGCTAATTACATTGGCCTGCGGGAGCATAATCGAAGACTTAGAATTCGCTGACGAGGACCTAAGTATTCCTCAACTATTCCAACTCTGTACGCTTGTCCTCCTCCTCTTCCTCCTCGACTAGGTCCCCTGTCCTCTGTTTCCTGGAACCTTGCTCTCAGCCTCCTTCTAACCTGCCAGTCTGACCTACCTTCCCACATGTGGGTCCACGAAAAATCTTGAAAAATATCTAAAAGTGCAAAGGCTCCTGCACAGACTTATGCTCGTTATTATAATTTTTGCCCTGCCATAGAATATGAGATATTATATTAATTAAGGAACAGGGTTGCTGTAATCTCATGCTGAAAACAATGGAGGACAGGAGCGCACTCTATGCTATATAGTTCACTGTGTACATTTTATTCCTGAGGCTGGCTAGAGTAATGAGCATACAATGCTTGAGGCTCGTACGACTTGAGTCTATCGCATGTACAAGTACGTTTTTTGACAAATGTACACTATCGCGTAGACATCGTGAGAATGACGAGTACCATATCTGTTGTGAGAACAAGGATAAAGGGGGCAATGCCGACGAATGTTTGTAGCGTTAGATTTAATATCAAGTGTACCATTAAAATCTCATAATGCTGATGAAATAAGTGATAAAGGACAAAAGTGAGTGAAAATTATTTCTGCTAGAGCTCAGTAAGAATACTCGTACAGGGTAGACAAACAAGTAAATATAGATAGATAAATTATATTAAGATATGTATACTTGAATAATCATGATTCTTCATGCTACACCAAAGTAGTGTCTGAAGACTTCATATCAATGGCATTATATATAAAAGGTCTTAATCTATTACTACTTCCTCTCTGAGCTTGGCGTCTAAGAAGGTAGTAAGTTCTGTTGCTGCACTTCTATTGATAATTGATGTATCAATTTCATAAAAAAAATCGTGCTTTATTCTGCTAGTATTCCTCTTTGATACATCTATTAATCAAAATAATGTGATTTATACATTTCAGTAACCTGGGACTTTCCTTGTTATTTGGTTGCAAAGCTGCACATGGTGTGTATAACAAGAATTATGCTTCGAAATGCGGTCAAAGTGTTCAGTTGAAATCATATGAAATAGCTTGCAGCCTCATGAAACAGCACTATTTTATGAACTGAATTTTAATATACAGCAAGCAGCTTTATCTGTATTGAAAAAAAAAGTAAAAGAAAAAGTAAGGAAAAGAAATGGAAAGAAAGAAAAAACGTTGTCGAACGGAATGTGATGAACAGAACCCGTAGATTTTATTTTTCTGGTGTTGGTCTGTGGTCGTAATGATTGTTGTTATTGATACTGGAGCCTGAAATCACTCTAAGCACGAATCTAGGTGAAAATGAACCTTGAAAAACAGAAAGAGAAGATAATAATAGGAGAAAAAATGTATGGCTTATAGTAGATCAATGGTCCGAATGCAAGCAGGGTGGGGGGGTGCAGACTCGTTTGGATGGTACATTTCTCTACACACATACATACATACATACATACATACATACATATATATATACATACATACATACATACATACATACATACATACATACACACATACATACACACATACATACATACACACACACATACATACATCATATATACGTACACACCAAAGAACCTTTTTCCATTTATAGGGGGGGGATAGCCACATAAAAAATTCACACACACGACGCTCATCCCACATCCATCCAAATACTCTGCATCGACTTCATACCTTGTGAGTGAAGGGTTAATCTTTCTCCCGCTTATAAAGTATTCCAAATTATCATTTCCGCTTACAAATTATTCTAATATTTGTAGCGTGCCATAGACATATAGTTATTGTGACTATCTGTCTATGTATATACCAAGGGCTTTTCTTTTTTCCTTTATAAGGAAGGTAGCCAAGGCAAAAGACCCGTCCCCATAGTTATTGTGACTATACAGGATACAATAATGGATACTGTAGACTTGCTTAATGTTATGTTACACACTTTTAACACGGGGTGGAATAAAACGCGTTTAATTTTAAATCAGAAAGGTCACCAAAATTCCAACCCTAAATGTTAGACATTACATAAAAAGAAAAAATAATTTTTGTTTTCATTTTCAAAAGTATCTTTAACCCGTTCAAGTCCAGTGCCCTTCTCTGAAATAACTCTAGTTCGTCTGTCGACAGGTAATTCTATTCACTTACAGAAATGACACAATACAAAATTAACGTTCAATTAACTTACTAAACCCAAGTGTTTTCTGATTTTCTTTTCAAAGCTAAGAAAATTAAAATAATTTGGATTTATCTGTACTGTGTCCAAATTCTTTTTATACAATATCAAATCAGCTCTTTGTTAATTCTGAACAAGCAGGAGTTCTTTAGCGAGTAACAAAAAGGAGTTGTTAAAACCAATTATTGTTCAGTGTATGCCAAAGTCGTGAGCATCCCCGACATCAAGCTGAACTTCCTATGAGGGCACGGGGATCCAAAACAAATGACTGTGCTCAGTTAATCTTAACTCAGTAGAAGATATTGAAGTTAAAAACAACAAACAATGTAACTATTTTTCTAACTTGTCTCTCCCAAGTTGAAATGGACATACTATGTTAACTAGATATTTGCAATATTTTGTATCAAGAACCTTGTGCAATCTCATGCAAACTAAGATATTTTTGTCCTTCTAAGAATGCCAATGAGTATGTGTAAAAAGAATATTTATTGTTGTATATATATATCGTCTCTTGACTTTAGCAGGCCTCATTCTTGAGACTTCTTCAGATTTTTAAAAAATAAATTATTTTCAAACAGGTATTTCCAATAGATACGTTACTGAAGCATACAAGATCAGGCATTCCTGACTGGGACACAAAGGTCATTTTTGCTTGTTTTATCTCTTTGATATTCTACGATGACCAGGCCTGAGGATGATCAATCCCAACAACATCTGCAGCATTATAGATTTTATTATGACTAAAACAAAATTATTTTATTCAACTGATAGTTGATAGAGCGCGGTTATCATATATAGACTCAAACTAGTGATGATACGATACCAAAAATTTTTAACGATTCCGATACGAGTCTCGATAATGCTCTAAGCTTCCGATTCCGATACGAGTTCAATTTCGATACGAGTCTCGATACTGCTCAAAGCTTCCGATTCCAATACGTGTTCGATTCCGAAACCTACAATGATTATAATTCATGGTTTATTTTCAGGCCATGCAGGTGGCTTGAGAAACGAATACTTTAAGAACAGAGTACGTTTATTAATCATTTGTCGGAATCGGAAGTTTAGACAGTATCGGGACTCGAATCGGAATCGTTGAAATTTCTTATTGTCCCATCACTAATTCAAACTAAATGTTTTCAGCGTTATTCTCGTACGACAAATGAGGTCAGTTAAGCTTCCCTGACTCAACTCATATACGCCTGAAATCCTCTATACTTTTCTGGCTGCCGCCAAGTAATTTTATTCAAATGAGGGAGGCGTGAAGTCGTCTGCTCAAAAATAATTATTTGATAAATATAATTAATCATTCAAAGAACAAATATCTGCCGTTACATACGTGCAAAGTATAATTCTATAAGTCATCCTAACCAGTTTTCTATTAAGATATAAATAGAAAAGCTATAAAGAGGAAAAATATACATGATATCATAAATACAAAAAGGGAGAGGGGGCGTGTGGGTCTATTGGAAGCAAAAAAGGGGAGTCATGTAAGACAGTTTTGGAACTACTGATCTACAGGGAATAGATTGTATACAATCTGGATACTACCTGAAATATTCCGCCCTCAGATATTGAACACTAAAGTCACTCTTTGTTATTATTATTTCAAGGCTATTTCATGACCCAAAAATCAGGGTCTCATCACGTGGCTGTGTAATCTAGAGGTATGGCCAGATTTGAGCAGAATAATAAGAAAATGACAGTCTCGGCTCTTCAAAAAATTAGAAATCTTTTACAGCTCCTCCTATAGTACTATTTACGAGACACTTCTTCAGTCACATAAAGTTACATTAAAGATGGAGGGCGACATCTGGCTGACGTATCGGAGAAATGTCAGTAATAGAACCTTGGAGGGAGGAGTGGCGTGGTGGTGGTGGTCGTCGTCGTCATCGTGGTGGTGGTGATAGTATTGGTGTAGCTGCTAGTGGTGTTCGTGGAGGTGGTGGGAGTTCTTCAACAGGTAGCTGGCTGAGAGCCGGGTAGGGGCTGTGTGTGTGAGGTCAGTGGGGGGATGGAGAAACTAGGGGGGGGGGATTCCGTCCGTAGACAGCGGGGGGGATTGGGGGTAGAGGGACGGAGGGAAGGCCAGCTCTGGGTTTGCATAGGGAAATGACTCCTGAAGCGAAGGATTCTAAGGATCTATAGGACTCGTACTTAGAATAAAGGAGGGGAATGTACCAGGTTTTGAATACTCGAAAATTGCAGTCTGTCACTGTATAGTACTGGTTCCAAACATCTCTGCCTATAGATCTCTTACTTATGCAATTCTGTTTATCGTCTTGTATTCACCAACTGGTACTGATCTTGTGCCTCCAGGCCCTCTCTGAAACTGATCCAGACTCCCAGGGACTGCAGGTTGGGTAGAACAACTGCTGTATATGACCTCCTAGGGCGTGTAACCCCATGTTCGGGATACATTTACAACACCTTGGCGGCAGACAGGGAATCACGGATACAAGCGAGGCGATAGGGTAAGGGTATGGGTGTAAAGGTGCAGCAGCACACGTGAAGACAAAGGAGCTAGAAAAGGTGTCCTGCAACATGACTGCAAACACAAAAATGTGGTGGACCAACACCGACGCGGCGACCAAATAGAGCCCACGGGAATGGATCACAAATAACGGCGACAGTGGCGGTGGCGGTGGCAAAGGGAGGCTGCTGCGGCGACGGTGATTCAGGCAGCAGTTGCAGCAGAAGCCCGCCTATCAGAAACTACTTCGCAAGTAGCTTTCAAGAACGTTACCCTCAGGAAGTTCTCTAATTACTTTAGTATGTATAGTGACTCTAGTACGTCGTATCAGGCAATGTTTAGTATAGTACAGTAGGTGGCAACAGGTTTGGGCTTATTTTTGCCATCAAAGAACTCGAGGGGCAGCAGGATCAAATTTCCAAATAGACACACTTAAGAGTGGGAAGACTCGATAAAATTTGGAGAGATGGAATCAGAGAAGCAATAGAAAGATGGGATGACATGAGGACGATAAAAGAAGGAGATAGAGACGAAGATCGTCTCCAATGGAAAAACTGCGTGAAGCATTACCGCCCAACCTGGAGTATGGTGAGAAAGGAGAGACACTCAGGTGGAGAGTAAAAAGATTAAGAATAAGAAAAGAAAATAAAAGAATAAGAAAAAGAAGAGGAAGAAATAATAACGAGAAGAATAGGAAGAATAGGAGGAATAGGAAGAATAGAAAGGATAAAAATAAGAAGATAAAGAAGAATAACAAGAATAAGAACAAGAAGATTAAAAAGAAGAATAAGAAGAATAAAATGAAGAGTAGGAAGAATAGGAAGAAGAGGGATAATAAGATGAAGCTAGAGAAGTAGAAAAAGGAGAAGAAGAAGAGTTTTATGGACGGAACGGTCTCCTGTTGGTATGCTTTAACACGGAAGAACAAAGATAAAGCTCCTCAAAGATTTATCGAGATAAAGAGGCAACAGGATGTGTTGGTGGCAAGGGTGAGACCTAGCAACCTCGTTAGGATATGTCACGGTGCCATGACGATAGGGTGCCTCGCACGGGAGAGAAATTTTTGCTGTGAGATCAGAAGCTGAAGACACGACGTTTCAGGATGAGTCGTTAAGGGGGCAGCGTTCCCCCTCGCCTGCTTCCTACTTTCTCTCTGCTCTTCATTCATCTCCCTTCCTTTCCCCTACCCCATCACTTCCTTTTCATTCTTTACCTCCCTTCCCTTTTCCCAGCCAACCCGAGAGTCCTCAACCTCTCTCCCCACCTATCGTCCTATATAGCACCTTCGAAAATGGGAAGAGGCCCTGATAGCCATTAAGTGGAGAAAGAAAATGTGCACAACTCACTACATGCTCTGGATAGATAACGCGAGGACAGGCCGAGAATCTGGGACAGGGTCTGATCTAGTCGATGGGGCGCCGGGTATCTGGTCGCTGAGAAGAAGGGAAAGGAGAGGAAGGAAAGAAAAGTAAAGAGAAGGGAAGGGACTGGAAGGGAAAGAAATTAGAAGGGAAGTTGAGGGGGAAATGAAGACAAAGCAAACTGAAGTGACAGTAAGGAAAGTGTCACAATGTTTATTTCAACTGCTGTTGCCAGGTGATTTTATTCCGGTTAGGTTTGAAGAAGCGAGGAAGAAGACACCTAAATACACAGATCGTATGTAATAAAGTTTTTAGGATCTGAGATTTGACTGAACGTTTAGAAATTCCACCTTTCCATTTTTTTTCAGCAGGCAGGTCATAATGAGATTCCATATACCTTGCTTTCACAGAATTCATACATAATAGAACAGTTGGAGAGAAATTTAAGATAATATTTAAGAGATAAATTCCCTCGGCTCGCGTAGTCACAAAGCTGTTTCCAGTAAGATATCAAGTTAGAAAAATGCCCATGGAAAAAAATATTAATTTATGGTAAAATGTTCTCGAGTTGAACATATATATGATAGGTGTACACAATGTGTCTGTCTATGTGTATCTATGTGTGGTGGACTGCAAGGGACCATAAGGCCCATATTAAGCAGTTCCATATCCCGTACTATTTAACGTCCCTATCGATAAAGTTATTTAATCTCCTGTTAAAACAATCAAACATTATATGATTACTAAGTCTATTCCATTCCTTACTCACTCTGATGGTAATACAGTCCTTACCCATTCCCTTCATGAACTTCAGTGAAGACCAAGTGAGAACGTCCGAATTTGATCAGCAAAGAACCCAGAGTACCATTCTGACTACAGCGTCCAGGACTCAGCAATATTCTTTACCGCAAGAGGGGCAACAGATGCCACAGTATTGCCAAGAGAGATGAGATGGCTGCAAATTTAGGTTTAAAAAGAAACTAGGTAATAATTGGTTTACCAACAGAGTGGTTAATGAATTGAATAGAGTTAGTAACCATGTAGTGAGCAGTAATACAATTGGTTGTTTTAAGAAAGCACTAGAAAACTTTATGGATAAGGATGACAGGTTGTAAGAGACATGGAACTACCTAGTATAACGCTTATGGGGTCTTGCAGTCTCCTCCACTTTATGTTTTTATTTTCAGAAGACAGCCCTTGCAGAAAATTGGCCTCAAAAGTTAAAGACTTAATTAGTAGGAATTTACCATCGTCTCTCTGTTTAGCTCCTCAGGATCCAAAACCATGGAAGAACAACACCACCACTTCCAACTATGCTGCTAATGGTGAAAGGGATAGTGCACAGGTTAAACTGACCAAACTACTTACAATTCCATATTCCCAAGGAAAAACAGAGGGATGACCCTTTCTCGCGTCAACCCCCTATCCGAAAAAGTGTGTATATATGTACAGCATACACACACACACACACACACACACACACACACACACACACACACACACACACATATATATATATATATATATAATATATATATATATAATATGTAATATATAATATATGATATATAATATATAACATATAGTATATATATACATATATGTATACATATATATATACACATACATATACATACATATATATATATATGTGTGTATACATATATATATATATACATATATATACATATAATATATGCATATGTATGTGCATATATATATAAATATATATATTTGTTATATATACATATGTATATATATATATATTATATATGCATATGTATATATATATATATATATATATATATATATACATATATATATATATATATGTGTGTGTGTGTGTGTGTGCGTGTGTGTGTGTGTGTGTGTGTGTGTGTGTGTGTGTGTGTGTGTGTGTGTGTGTGTGTGTGTGTGTGTGTGTGTGTGTGTGTGTATAAATATATATATATATATATATATATATGTATATATATATATATATATATATATATATATATATATATATATATATATTACAAAGGATTACAAAGGCGGAACATGCCGACAGGAGACCTTTTGGTCCATATCTAGGTCGGATGCGAAAAAAATCATAATAATAATAAAATAATAAATAAACATATAATAATGTAAATAACAAATAAAATACATAAATAAATGCATAGGTATAGTTAAATAATAAACAAACAGGTAAATAATAATAAATTGACATATAACTAATAATAAATGAAAATCAAACAGACAAATGATAACAAAACAAAAACAAATAATATAAAATAAATTATAATCATTACAGCATCTTGCTTAGGTGTTTATCTAAATGATTCTTAAAGCTTCGAACTGAACTACATTGCACTACCTGTGCAGGAAGTTTATTCCATTCATTAACTACACGGTTGGCAAAGTTGTTTCTACCTACTTCCAAATTGAATCTATTTCCGGACAGTTTGAGACCATTGTTTCTTGTCTGATTCTCATTCAATGTGAAAATTTTGTCACCGTTGATGTTGTCATTTCCCTTTAAAATCTTAAAGACCTCTATCAAGTCACCTCTGAGTCTACGCTTTTTTAGGGAAAACAGATTCATATGTTTTAGTCGATTTTCGTATGATTTATTTTTGATATTTGGAATTAGTTTTGTGGCTCGCCGTTGTATTTTTTCCAGTCTGTCAATGTCTTTAATGAGATTCGGTGACCATACGGAAACAGCATATTCCAAATGTGGACGAACTAACGATTTATATAGCTTGTTAATGAGTGATGGACTTTTGAAATCAAAAGATCGCGCAATCAGTCCTAGAATCTTATTTGCTTTCTCAGAGGCTTGGATGATTTGAGGTCGTTACTGATAATTACGCCGAGATCTTTTTCACTATCCACATATGTTAACAAATTTCCAAATAACTTGTAATCGTACTTACTATTATTTTTACCTATGTGCATTACCTTGCATTTACTTGTGTTAAATTTTATTAGCCACTTTTCAGATCATTGCTGTAATTTATCTAAATCTTCTTGAATATCTAATTGGTTTGAGTGATCATTTGCCACTCCGCACAGTTTTGTATCATCAGCAAATTTGGAAACAGTAGATTTTAGTCCATGGTCTATATAATCTATATATACTATGAATAGAAGCGGCCCAAGAACGGAACCCTGAGGAACTCCACTTGTAACATTTTTCCAGCTAGGAGTTTTTCCATTTAAAACAACTATCTGTTTTCGACCATTCAACCAATTACTAGTCCAACCTAATAGGCTACCACTTATTCCGTGTAAAGCTAATTTAGTAAGTAGTCTTTCGTGTGGGACGGTATCAAAAGCTTTTGCAAAGTCTAGATATATTAAATCT
>NC_134806.1:8822141-8827141 GCF_046742065.1 Oratosquilla oratoria | reverse complement strand
AAGAAGGACTCGTTCCAATATTCTCCAGTGGTAGAACGAGTAAAAACGTCTTCCTATTTATGGAAGTTGGAGCTGCTTGTTACACGGCTCAAGCAACGCAAAATTGGTTGAGCCAAGATGGGATTAGGAAACTTCCATGGCCAAGTCAGTCTCCGGATATGAACCCTATTGAACACCTCTGGGGCATATAAATGACTTCGCAAAAAGAACAGGAAGCCATCTTGAAAGCCCGAACTCTTTGAATTACTACGGGAAATATGGCAAGAAATCCTTCAAGATGATATTCGCGAACTAGTCACTAGCCTTGTGACCATTTATAAGTACTTTAATTGTATCAATTGCTTGTTTGGTAAATTAAACGATTTCCCTTCGTGGCTATTCAATTCTGTCATGTCTGTATATATATATATATATATATATATATATATATATATATATATATATTATATATATATATATATATATATGACACACAGGAAAACCCACAGTCGGAGAAAAAAAATCGAATAAAGCAGATTCCTATATTTCGACTATCAACTGTAGCCCTCTTCAGGAAAGTACATAAGACAGAGGAACAGAGGGGGCTTATAAGCTACAGAAAAGAGAAGGAATGCGGACAGATGGCATTACTCAGGCGCGGAGTAAAATGGTGTGGCGGAGGAGGGTGAGGGTGAGGGTGAGGTTAATAGCCGAAATATAGGAATCTTCTTTATTCGAAGTTTTTTTTTTTTTTCTCCGACAGTGGGTTTTCCTGTGTGTCATTTACAAATGTGCTACTACATTTCTGTTTAGAAATATGTGTATATAAATATATATATATATATATATATATATATATATGTGTGTGTGTGTGTGTGTGTGTGTGTGTGTGTGTGTGTGTGTGTGTGTGTGTGTGTGTGTGTGTGTGTGTGTGTAAATCTTGGCAGCAGGTTTTTTTAAACATGTTTTGTTAAAAACAACCATGCATTCGGTCTACAAAGCTTCTTGAGTAGACTTTTGATTCTTCTGAACGTTGATTTTTGGTCATAGGAAAGATGGAATAATAGGTTGCCAGTAGACATTAGTAAGTTTGGTTGATGAGGAGTATAGAAACATTTCGTTAAACACAGCTAACATTTTTAATGTAACAGATACAAAGAGTACAATACATAATATACATTGAGAAAGCTCTGGGGGAGGTCACAACATGAGACGCGGGGGGAAGGTCACATCAGAAATGTGAGATGACGGTGAAATTTGTCTATTACTGTGGGTCAAATGTCCGCTGGGGTTCAGCTGTTCGCTGCGGTCCGAGTGTCCGCTCTGGTCCAAGTGTCCGCTCCATGACTCTTGCGGAACGCTGGAGAGGAACTTGGGTGTTGGTGTCATTGGGAGATGTCTTGGTGTAGTTGAGAGAGGTACAAGTCTTAGGGAGGGGCTTCATGTTGGACAGTATGGTAGGGGCTTCTACTTGCCTGTTGATAGAAGGTTGCAAGTCTCTTATGAAAAGTGCTTCTAGAAAGAAGAGTCTAGGTTTTTACAATTCCTTAGCAAGAATGATAGCGTTGTCTTCTAATAGTTTTCTAGTGATATGTATATTGTGTCTTTCCAGGGGGTGTAGTTTGGGGCCTCCACTCGACAAGTGGGATGACATTCTTCTGAACAATGTTGTTCTCGCTTGGCCAACGTATCAGTCGAGAGGTGTACAGTCCTCTAGGGGGCAGGAAATTTTATATACTACGTTGGTGCAAGCAGGACCTTCGGGGTGAGAAGTGTTGTTCCTAACTAAAAGTTTATCTGTCTTTTGGATGCGGTAGTATATGGAGAGACGAACTTTGTCATTCTCGCTCTTAGGTTTGATGTTCTGATGAATAATTCTAGTAAAAAAAACTCGCATCCTCCTTATAAGCTGTGGACATTTGAGCACGGCGAAACAGGGTAAAAATATCACCTTCGCTTATTACTGGGGTGGGAGGCCCGTGGTACCATACGTCCGTAACTCTTTTTTAGGACACGCTGACAGTCCTAATTGGAATGTCCATTATTCACAAGAACTTGATTGGTCCTGTTTATTTCAGCTTGGGTGGAGCTCCGGAGTGAGCAGTGGGTGAGTTCCCTCCTAAAGAAGGCACTAATGGTACTGTCTTTGTAACATTGGGGCACACACTATTTCCATTAAGACAGAGACCATAGGTAGTGGGTTTAATATAAACTGAAGTGCATAAATGGCTGCCATCTTGTTGAAGTTGTAAATCAAGAAACGGAAATAAGCCATTGACGTCGTCTTCAGTTGTGAATCTTAATCCCGATGTTTCTTCTAGGTGGTTACGGAGGGATTCTCTTTCGTGTGTCGACGAGGACATGCTGAATATATCAATATATCTTCTGTAAACCATGGGTTTGTCTTGGATTGAAAAAAAAAAATCCCTCTCGATTGACCCTATGAAAAGTAAAAAAAAAAAATTGCCAAGAGTATTCCTAAGGGGGAGCCATTTGCCACACCGTCAACTTGTTGGTAGAGGTTACCGCGGAGACACCGGAAGGCAGTCTCCATGGTGCGGATCTCGAGCAGGCAACGAAGGTGAATTTCAGGGATATCTAGCTTTAGAGAAGGTCCTGATCGGTAGTGTCACAGATGTAGTTGATTGTTCGTATAATTGGGATGTTAGTAAATAGGGACTCCACGTCGAGGGAAGAAATAATTTCTCTAGCGGGAACGTCTTCGCACTCCATCCATCATGACCACGTGACCCAACCATCTCGGTCTTGATGAAGTGATGAAGCTTGCGATGAGCGATAAGGTTGACAGAAACCTTAATTCTGTGTTATGGTGTCTTCTTCATTTGCAGATAATTTCGTCTCTTGCTGGTTCAAAGGGTGCATCGTAGTATTTAATTTTGTTTTCAATGTTTTCAGTATTTTTCAGTCTTTCTTTAGCGTCCAGATTCCATAGCTCTAGGTTGTAATGGGTCATTCAGTGATTGCATAAGTTTGAATCCTGTGGTTCCTTGATATATGATCTCACTTCAATATTCTATTTACTAACCATATACATTTTAAGACAGATGTTATTCTTACTTTTACTTATTCTCTGACCTCATTCTTTGATGTTATGACGGATCCCAGATATTCAGATTAGTTGACCACTTGAAGCCTTTTCTATGACGGTTCTTGCTCTTTTTATTGCCTTGGTTTTATCTTCATTTACCGCTAGCCTCTTTTACCCTCCCTGTCTTTGCCTTGCCATAGCCTTAGCTTATGTGGTCTACATTACCCGCATATGCTACCTTGCCTCAGCATGCGCCATTTTTCAACTTTATAGTGTCGTTTTCAGAAGAGCTTTGCTTCACTGCCCATTCATGTGCCAAGTCAAATACGAGCCACGATAAAGGACATCCTTGTATAAGCTCTGTCCTCACCTCGAGCATCTTCGTGAGCTCCACTTCAGGACCTCCTTTAATGCCATGGTTACAGTGTCATGGTTACGGTGTCATACTACCAAGAGCATCTCGATTTCATCTTATTGCTTCATGTTTTGCCATAAAAAATTTAAATAGGGAAAAAGTATTACTGTTGATATCATTAACTTATATCATTGTAGATTATTTGTGTGTGTGTGTGTGTGTGTGTGTAAATTGCTTTGTATCTGATGCAGAACATTGAATGTTTTAGATCACTTACCATGTCATGGAGATCGATGTCTTCATCTGCCGGACTGTTTGATGAGGCACTCATTAAATGGATTCCTACATCCCTTCCTAAATATACATATTTTAAGAGAACTTTATGGATAGGGATGATAGGTGGTAATAGACATGGAACTGCCTAGCGTAGTTCTTATGGTTTCTTCCAATCTCCTTTATTCCTATATTCTTTTGTTCTATTATATGTGAGTTGCCTTCCTTGAGATTCTGAAACACCTTGAAATGGTTCATGACTTTCTACATTCCCTCCTCGTTAAAATATGACCAACTCTGTTTTTGATCCTGTCGTTTTGTAAGGCCTAAGTTCCTCTCTGCTCTTCTCTGTATGTAAATATTGTCCTTCCCATCGTCAGGTCATCCTGGGTCGCAAGAAATGTATACCGCAACCCGACGTCATTTCTCGTTTCGTGTCAATTATGATTGTCATTGCTTATCATATATAGACTAAGATTGTAAGTTCCATCCCTGAGGGTTTTTGTCACTCTCCCTGAGTTTTCGTAGCCCTGAGGACAATGAGTTACTCTTCTCATTTACTATACCCCTCATCTTTCAAAAAGTCTTGATTCAGTTCTGCTGGGGACGTGCCCTGCTCCGAGTGTCACTTTGTTTTATGTAGTCCTTAATTTAGGGATTCTAGTGACACTCCTACAGACCAAGTCACTCAGTATTCTTTCATAGTTTGAGACTAATCTCCACTCAGAAAGAATGATGATTACTTTCAAGTTTTAATATCCCTCTGTTCTGCTATCTTCCTCATTATCTTTTATCACTTCCCTGATAACATTTCTTCAGTGCGACATTGTCATCAAGGATAGAAGCGCTAGTTATCGCAGACCAAAAATAGAATCTTCCCTTGCCCTTTCCATCATCTCTGTCGCTGTATATCAAGGGTCCTTTCTCTAGGTCCGCTTTACCTCTGCTACAATGTCCACAATTCCATACTTCTCTTTCCAGCTCTGTTCCACCACTCGGCCTTCCAAGGGCTCTCAGGTCCCAAGTACCAACCTTGAGGCGTGAGGGGTGTCTCCATGTCGAGTCATTTCGGGGCCTTCAACATTGGTCCTAGCCTGGTTATCATCTACCGCAGGGTCTGTATAAGCCGGGCTTTGACGTGGGCTACGTTGATAGCCCAACCTGACCACCTTCCCCAGCCCCATTCCCAACTCAGAAATCTGTTCGGACTTGGATCGTCTGTCACCAAAATATCTGAGTTATTTCTCACACACATAAAGAAAACAACATTTAGTCACTATTCTCAGTGACAATGGTCTCTACATTCGATCAAGCTACTTAATTCCTATTCCTACACTCACGTCT
>NC_134806.1:8804641-8817141 GCF_046742065.1 Oratosquilla oratoria | reverse complement strand
AATATTGTTCATACATTTTAAGACGAATTTGAAAAATTCAAGTATTTTTCTTTGTAGATACGGTCTATACTTCTTCTAAGTTGACGTTTATAAATATTTTTCCGTTAACAAATACAAGTTGAACAATGTTTTACGTTAACGAATTTAAGTTGGATATTTTATTCATTAAAAAGTATAAAGTGGACAATATTTTCCGATAACGATAATAACTTGGATATTTTTTCCGACACATTGAATTTTTACATTAACGAATATATTTAATTCTTTTCCGTTAACGAATATAAACTGGAAATTTTTCCGTTAGGGTGTACAAGTTTTACATAATTTCCGTTAACGAAGTAGTACACATTTTCCATCAACGACTGTACTAATTTTCCGTTAACAAATATGTTTGATTTTTTCTATTAACGAATATATTCAATTCTTTCCCGCTAACGAATATAAATTGGAAAATTTTCCGTCAGGGTGCACAAGTTTTACATAATTTCCGTTAACGAAATAGTACACATTTTCCATCAACGAGCATAAATTGTACTAATTTTCCGTTTACGAATATAAATTGTACATGCGTTCAATTAACAAATATAAATTGAATATCATTTGAACAGTGGAACATTTGACAGTGTTTAAAGAGTAAATACCAATTGAATACAAAACCTTTACTGGTTGTAAACCATTTCGCGCTTTCAACTTTTTCAAGCACAAATACATTTTGTCCTCATTTGGTGTTTATTTTTAATATTTTTTATGTTAGACATATTTCATCGAATGAACATCAATAGGATTTTTTCCCGCTACCAAATATAAGTTGGATACATTTGTCCGTTAACAAATAATTTTTCTTTTTTTATGGTAACGAATTCACAAAAGATTGATGACGAGGACACGAGTTTGGACTTCATCGAAGCACTTGCAAAGGAAAGTACAAACGTTCCTACATACCAATGATCCGAGCGTCATTATCATCACCATTCTGGTACTATGTGTATAAGTTTTGACCATAGACAAAAAAAAATAATAATAAATAAACAAATAGATAAATAAATAAATATAGATAATTAATAATAACAATAATAATTATTAGTCCCCCTTCGAGAGGTAGACCATTTTTGCGTTTGATCGAACATTTTCATGAGACGGAAGACGAAAGGAAGACGGAAGACGAGTTAGAGAAAGAAGAGGAGAAGGGGGTGAAGGCGAGAGGAGAGGAGGGAGGAAGAAGAAGAAAGGAGGAAGAGGAAAAAGAGAGAAAAGGTGGAGGAAGAGGAGGAGGAGTAGAAGCAGGAAGAGGAGAAGCAGGAGGGGGAGGAGGAGCAAGAGGACAAGCAAGAGCAGGAGAAGGAAAAGGAGGAGGAGGAGGAGGAGGAGGAACAAGATGAGGAGGATGACGAGGAGGTGGAGGATGAAAAGGAGGAGGAGGAAAAGCAGGAGGAGGAAGAAGAAGAGGACGGGGAGGAGGAGGAAAGTGACAAGAAGTAGAAGGAAGAGGAGGAGGAGAAGGAAAAGGAGGAAGAGAAGAAGAGGAGAGAGGAGAAATTAAATGGACAAACATCAACAAAACTTACATGTCTGTTTCGATACCTAACCTATCGTTGATATCATCATCATCATTATCACTATCATTATCATTACTATTATCATTCTTAATATTACACTATGTTTTTATCAATTTATTGATCTATCTATTAATTCATTTTCTTATCTAATCTATTTTGAAATATATAATTCTAGTCGGGGATTTGTAGTTAGGTCAATGTCGAGACGGGGGATATTGGAGAAGGAGCAAGAGGAGAGAGGAGGAAAGAGGAGGAGGAGGAGGAAGAGGAGGAGGAGGAGGAGGAGGAGGAGGAAGAGTAAGAGGAAGAGGAAAAGTAGGAGGAAGAGGAGCAAGAGGAGGCAGAGGAGGATGAAGTGATGGAGGAAGAAATGAAGGAGGAGAAGGAGGAGGAGGAGGAGGAAGAGGAGGAGGAGGAGGAGGAGGAGGAGCAGGAGGAGGAGGAATTGAGGAAGACATGGAAGGAGGAAAAGGAGAGGGAGGAAGAGGAAAGGGAGGAGGAAGAGGAAAGGGAGGAGGAAGAGGAGGAGGAGGAAGAGGAAGAGGAAAAGTAGAAGGAAGAGGAGGAGGAAATGAAGGAGGAAGAGGAGAAAGAGGAGAAGGAGGAGGAGGAGGAGGAGGAGGAGGAGGAGGAGAAGGACGAGTAGGAAGTGAAAGAGGAGGAGATGGAGGAGGCAGTGGAGGATGAAGTGATGGAGGAAGAGATGGAGCAGGAGGAGGAGGAGGAGGAGGAGGAGAAATTGAGGAAGACATGGAAGGAGGAAAAGGAGGAGGAGGAAGAGGAAAGGGAGGAGGAAGAGGAGGAGGAAGAGGTGGAGGAAGAGGAGGAAAAGTAGAAGGAGGAGGAGGAGTGGGAAGAAGAGGAGGAGGAAGAGGAGGAGGAGGAGGAGTAGGAAAACGGGCTTCATGCTTCCCTCAGCTCTACAAAAGTTTAGGGAGCATCTTTTACACCAACATCAATCTTGATATTTTCTAAAACAGTAATCACATTGTCTTCCATAATCATATCGCACGAGTATCACGTAACCATCAATATTTCAGTTATATCAGCTTACATGCAGACGAAAACCCAAAGATCACAAGTCTATCTTGGGGAAAATAAGTGACAATGTGATCTCCAGATGCGCTGGTAAACAGTTAACAACAACAACAATAACAATAACAAAA
Organism: Oratosquilla oratoria; assembly: GCF_046742065.1. Classification (NCBI taxonomy): domain Eukaryota; kingdom Metazoa; phylum Arthropoda; class Malacostraca; order Stomatopoda; family Squillidae; genus Oratosquilla; species Oratosquilla oratoria. The sequence goes on along the minus strand of NC_134806.1, from coordinate 8,814,419 downwards.
AAAATAACAGGACGACGACGACAACAACAACGACGACATCATCATCAACATGATCTCCAAGAGTCATCCTTCATAATTTGGGCGCCAGCATTTGGTTGAGGTACTGGCTACATGTATAGTTATGTAATTCTATTGACTTTAGTGATAGCCCTACGTATCATGTCCCTCAGCATAGTTTTAGGCATGGAAACTTATACAAAAGAAATTACGCTCAACTTCTACTATCCTTCCGTTCTACTACCTGCCTAAGGTTTGTATAATGTTGACCGGCGCTGTTGTTGCGGCTTGTTGTCGGTTATAGCAAAGTCGGTTATAGCTTGTTGTCGGTTATAGCAAAAATATGAATCATTCCACTCAAAAGGTTATTAGTGTCTAATTAACCAGGAGGGAGATAGTGGTCGTTATATCAAGTTCTGGTTATCGCCTGGTGAGCTTGCCCATAATCTGGCCGCAGAGTGCGACAATGGCATAAGGTCTCTCCCTCACCACCATCTCTACAACTCCATCTCTTCGGTGAAATATTGTCCCCAAAGGCATGAACGCTGGTTGTTATTGAGAAAATACTGAAATTCTGGCTCCGCTCATCCGTCTTTTGTGAAAGATTTCTTGAACCAACTCATCACCTGGACTGAAAATATGGATAAGGATAGGAGTTTTCATATTAAAAAAAAAAAAAAAAAAAAAAAAAAAAACCACTTCGCGCCTTCTGAGACTTGGTACGATAACATTTTAATTTAAGGGTCATTACTCAACATTGCTTTCCCAGTTTCCTCCACAATTTGTTTTCTAGCTTGTGAGGATAGCAACAACAGATGTGACACATAGTGGGTGGGGAGAGGAGACAATATGGTAGAATGTTTAATCAGGTAAGAATGCTTAATCAGGTTTCGTAAATAGACACTGAAAACTGGTGTTGCAATTTTTGACCCGTACAAGACTCATTGGCCCTCCAAGAAGAAATTTTACTCCAAAATTCCATTTCTCTAAGCCCTGAAGGGATTCAACATTTGAAGGAACACTCAATCAGGATCCAAGGACACCTGGAAACTAGGTCTGGAGTGCACGACCTGCGGATGGCTTATTACTCTCTGGAGCAGAAGGAAACCTCGTTGTAAAAGCCATTTTTTTTTTTTTTATTGCAAACATTGACCAGGATTCTGGTCCTGCAGAAACCGTAGAAGGTCCTCTGCGTGCAATCCAATAACCACTAGTCGCGAGGGGGGAACAGTCACCATCCAACTTTTCTCTTCAGTTATAACCTCTGTGGAGCTCCATTCGACAGATTAAAGCTGTCCTTTGAGAGATCCACCCCCCCTTCCTGTCCATCCCACCTCCCACCTCCATGGGCCTCTGGTCAGGAAATAGATGTCACTAGGAATATCGTACTAGAAGTCAAGCTTATTCATGAGTTCTTTTTCCGTCTCTGTGGATCTCATCCAATAAATGGCTGTCCTTTTGGAACTCAGTAGGTGTTGCTTTGTATAGGATACTGACCACGTGTTTGTTTTATGTAGTCAGTATTTTATGGATTTCAATGACATCCCTACGGACCAGAGTCATTCAGCATTCTTTTATTATTATTGCTTAATCTCCAACATAAAAAAAAACAATATATATATATATATATATATATATATATATATATATATATGTATGTACTGTATATATATATATACATACATGTATATATACATATATATATATATATATATATATATATATATATCATTAAAGTCGACTATTACCAACGTGTACTTCCTTTTTTTTTCTATCCATTACCTGACTTAAATCATCATAGAACGACTCAATTTCATCGTCTGGACTCTGTGAAGTTGGTGCATAAACCTGAACTATTTTTAGAGTGTATCTTTTGCACAGCCTACCCTGTCCGATAAATTACTGAATTTGACTACTTTACCAGCAACTTCTAAGTTTATCAAGAATCCTGCTCCACTAGATCTTTCTTTGTCCTTACCTCTATAGTAGAACAGGTGGTGATCATCTTGTAATTGTATCAGCTTTTCTTCCGCTCTTCTGACTTCGCTCAGTCCTACGATGTCCCATTTGATGTTGTCTAGTTCTTCCATCAAACTCTCCAGTCTGTGATCTTCTGAGAGACTTCTTACGTTATAAGTATAGATCTTCATTTTCTTCATGTTGTTTAATGTCCAAGACTTAGATCTGCTTAGACAGTGCTTACTCACATTAGGTGGCACACTGCCCGTAAGCACACGAGGCAATGCGATTGGATTTTTAGGAGACGATGATCCAACAGGAGATGAGAGCAAAAGCGTTAGCAATGTACGGTGATAAATAAAGTCATCATAGGTAGTGACCATAGAATGGTATGTTGCACAGCCAAATTTATTTCAGAGCCAAGAGAAATAAACTAGTTTTAAAAAAGAAAATAAGCCTTGCAAAGGTTAAGGTTGATAAGAAGAAATTTCAGTTAGAAATTAAAAATAGATTCGAAGTTCTAAGAACTAACGAGGACAGCGTGGAAGATATGAATTTGAATTTAGTGAATATCATTAAGGAATCGGCAGAGAAAGTAGGAAGTACAAGAAACATTAGAGAGAACAAATACTCCAAAGCTACAAATGATCTAATTAAAAGAAGAATGATCATGCAGATTAAAAGCAGTAGAGACGAAATAGAAAGAGTAGAACTAAACAAGCTAATCAACAACAGGCAGAGATTAGAGGAAAGAAAGAGAAACATGGATGAAATAGAGGAAACTATTCGGAAAGGTAAAAGTATTAAAGTGACCGAGCTCAGACATGCTTTAGCAAGACAGCAAATGATATGTTTGAAAGACAGGAATGGAAAAATAATTAAATGTAGAGACAAAATGGTAAAAAGAGTAGAAGAATTTTACCAAGAGCTTTACTCGTCGAAGACCGTAGTTGAGTCAGTAAATTCATGTGTAGACGTTAGTAGTGTACCAGAGATTACAAAGGAAGAAGTAGAATTTGCTCTAAAAACTATGAAACGAGGGAAAGCACCTGGGGAAGATGGTATATCAATAGATCTGTTGAAAGACGCAGGGAAATTAGTTCATATTAAATTAGCTGAGTTGTACACCCGGTGCTTACGTCAAGAAAGCGTTCCTGATGCGTGGTGCAATGCTATAGTGATTTTGCTTCATAAAAAAGGAGACCAGAAGGACCTTAGTAACTATCGACCGATTAGCTTGCTATCAAACGTATATAAAGTATTCTCCAAGATCCTTACAAATAGACTAAGTAAAGTTTTAGATGGAAACCAACCGAGAGAACAGGCAGGCTTTAGGAGCGGATATTCGACCCTAGACCATTTGCAGGCGATAAACCAACTAATCGAGAAAACGACAGAATACAATATACCTGTGTTTAGCTTTTGTAGATTACAAGAAGGCCTTCGACTCGGTAGAACAAATAGCAATACTAAACTCGCTACGCAAACAGGGTACTAACGAACAGATCGTAAGTTTTAGAAAAGATCTATGCGAAAGGTACCGCTATAATTCGACTACATAAAGATACAGAAAAGATCAAGATCGAGAAAGGAGTACAAGGCGATACAATTTCAACCAAATTATTTACAGCTTGTTTGGAAGATATTTTCAGAAGGTTGAGTTGGGAAAAGAAAGGTTTGAATATTAATGGCGAATATTTGAACCACCTAAGGTTTGCGGATGACATTATACTTATTTCAGAAAGAGCAAAAGACTTGCAAGATATGCTGAGCGATCTAAACAAAGAAAGTCTCAAAGTAGGTTTAAAAATGAATAAGAGTAAAACCAAAGTAATGTTCAACACGAAAGTTCAAAGTAAAGAGATTGTAATTGATGGTGAGAGTCTTGAGGAAGTTGAAGAGTATAATTATTTAGGCCAGATGGTGAAGGTGACAAAAGATCATGATAATGAAATAAAAAGACGCATTACAATTGGTTGGAAAGTGTTTGGTAAGTACAATAAAATCCTGAGAGGCTCTCTACCTTTATGTTTGAAACGTAAAGGTTACAACCAATGCATTCTGCCAGCAATAATCTACGGGTGTAAGACTTGGAAGCTGACGAGGGCGATGGAAACAAAGCTAAAGACTGCACAGAGGAGAATGGAGAGATCAATGATGGGAGTAACACTGAGAGACCGAAAGAGAGCAAGTTGAGTGAGAGAGCAGACTAGAGTGAAAGATAATGTGGAGGCAGTAAAAGAAAGTGGAATTGAGCAGGTAAGTTGGTGTGAACGACTGATGAGCGATGGAGCAAGTGTGTAACTGAGTGGACGCCGCGAGATAGGAAGCGTGGAAGAGGGAGACCAGACAGAAGGTGGAGAGACGAGATCGAGAAGTTTGCAGGAGTGACGTGGCATAGTATGGCACGTTTGTGTGATTCATGGAATGCTATGAAGGAGGCCTTTGTTCAGCAGTGGACTCAGGATGGTTATGATATATATATATATATATATATATATATATATATATATATATAATATATATATACTGTATATATATATATATATGTATATATATACATATATATACATATATATATATATATATATATATACATATATTACATATATATAAATATATATATATATAATATATATATGTATATATACAATATGTATATATATATATATTTATATGTATATATGTATATATATATATATATATATATATATATATATATATATACATACATACATACTTCCACTACCCCTCCGTTCCTCTACTCTCTTTAAATTTCTCTCTTCACACCTCTGTGACTACGTCCTCGGTGGGAAACTGTCCCAAAGGATGGAAGCGTTGGAAATCATTGACAAAATATCAAATATCCACCAGGTCGTGGTCAGCCAATGGTCGTTATCGACAGCATCGTGTTTGAAGCAATGTTGACCTAGAAATGTCTTTATTCCTTAATAAATCAGGTTTCTGGTATCTGGCCAATAAAGGCTCACTAGAATCTAGATGTATCAGTGAATTTCACAGTTCCTTAGAAATTCAATTTCCTGACATTCATCTAAACGAAAGCACCTTGCCAGATACGTGGAAAATGTTGAGTCGAGGGCACAGACTTGGAAGGTCTTTGTTTTTGATCGAACCAAAAATAGAAATCTATTGAAAAAAAAACAAGAGAATCCGTTACAATACACGAAGTTGGACATGTATGATAAATAAAAAAAGTGAAAGAGGGAGGTGATCGTAAGTTCGTAAATGTATTTGAATTCAGACAAGTTGGGTTGGGTTAGGTTAGGTTAGGTTAGTTTAGGTTAGGCTTGGTTTGGTTTGATTTGGTTTGGTTAGGTTAAGTTAGGTTTGGTTAGGTTTGACTAGGTTTGGTCGGGTAAGGTAAGGTTAGGTTAGGTTAGGTTAGGTTAGGTTAGGTTAGGTTAGGTTAGGTTAGGTTAAGTAAGGTAAGGTTAGGTAAGGCTAGGTAAGGTTAAGTGAGGTTAGGTAAGGCTAGGTAAGGTTAGGTATAATTAGGTAAGGTTAGGTAAAGTTAGGTAAGGTTAGGTAAGGTTAGGTAAGGTTAGGAAAGGTTAGGTAAGGTTAGGTAAGGTTAGGTAAGGTTAGGTAAGGTTAGGTAAGGTTAGGTAAGGTTAGGTAAGGTTAGGTAAGGTTAGGTAAGGTTAAGTAAGGTTAGGTAAGGTTAGGTAAGATTAGGTAATATTAGGTAATGTTTGGTTTGGTCTGATTAGGTGAATTTAGGTTAGTGGGTGTCGCATCTTGACACTTGTACCCAACCCCACCGCACACCTTCCAACCACACCCCACCCCACATCCCAGGGTTTGTCGAGCCATCATCCGCGTCCGAAGACCAAGAATAGTTCATTCACGAGCAGGGCTATCATATTGAGTACATTGTAGTCATGGTTTCTGACTTTCTAGATATCTCTAGCTCACAGCTTAGCGTGGTATCCGTTTAGTGGTAATTTAGTAATAGTTCCCATGCGTATGGACCTCGAGATCGGAAACGGCGATTATCAAACCGACGAATGATGTGAAATATATGCTGGGTAAACAAAAATGGACGATTCAAGTTATGTACCAAGAGCCTCCGATCCACTCCAAGAAGGTTCGATCAATAGAACATAAGAATGGAGGAGACTGCAGGAGACCATAAGGCCTACACTAGCAGTTCCATGTCCCTTACCGTCTGTCATCCCTGTCCATAAAGTTATCTAATCTAATCTCTTAAAGCAACCAATTGTTTCACCGCTCACTACATGATTACTAATTCTATTCCATCCGTTAAACCACTCTGTTGGTAAACCAGGTCTTGTCTATTTCCTTCTTAAAATTATGTTTTTATTTTTCTAATTTAGATCTATCACAACTATTCCTGATCTGCCGTCTTAGTATAATAACCTTGTCTGCATCAGCCTTGTTAAAGCCCTTTACCCATTTGAATACCTCTATTAGATCACCAACTGGTGACCTACTGCACTAACGGAAGAAAACGATGGCGTGAGCTTTCTATACTAATATTACAGAATAACTTATTCATATACTCTAATCTAATATTCTTGAAAGTGCATCACAACTAAGAGCAGTTCATAATCTGACCATAATCTCGTGCCCACGTAACCAGTCAATTACTAATACAAGTGTACACTTCTGCTTCTATTCCCTCTCTAACTTCTGGAAACTTGTAACAAGCTTATAACTTTAGGTGGAATATTTACGATATGATCCACTCTCCGAGATCGTAAAGGAGCTATCAATATCGTAAATCTACGATATGGAGATACAGGCTACCCATAACTACCGAGAAGATACAAGTCACTCTAGTATTCGAAGGTGGAGGCGACCGACCCCTCCTTCCACCACCTCCCCCTCCCTCTCCCCCTCCCCCTCCCCCTTCCCCTCCCTCTCCTACTATTACAGTCACCAGACCACAGCTGGTTCCTTCTCAGATGGACGGAACCTGAGCGTTGGCCAATACCAACCAGCTGGCTGCTGATGGTACCATGCCAGCTGCTTCCTGCTTGAGGGTGTCTTGCTTCCAGCTGCTTTGCTCCAGAAAGCCCGATACGGATATCACACGCACGCACACACGCACACACACACGTGCACGCACACACACACACACACACACACACACACACACACACACACACACACACACACACACACACACACACACACACACACACACACACACACTAGTCAACACACAAGAGATAGTAAATACAGTCCTTATGATATGAGGATTATAGTGAACAAGACTGATAGAAAACTTCCTGACCAAACAATAAACCAGGCAGATAAAGTAGGAGAACAGGGAAGGAATTATAGAAAGAGTTAGCATATGTAAAAGAACCAGATTAAAAATATACTAAGCAAACAAACTAAAAGCTAAAGAAAACATGAGTAGATAGTCAAATAAAAAGATAAATATATAAATGAATAAACAAGTTGATAGATAAATAACGACAATAACAATGATAACCTAATGTGGAAACAAAATAAATTAAAAGAAAAATGAGCAAAGGAATCAGAAAGACAAGTAGGAATCGAAGATAGAGATTCAAAACCAAAATTAGGATAATTTACGAAGCAGAAACTTAAATCAAGATGATAGAACACTTTATGGACGGAAACTCGAACAGAGAAGGAGGAGGAGGAGGAGGAGGAGGAGAGGGAAGAGGAAGAAGAGGAGGAGCGAGAGCAGCAGGAAAAGAGCAAAAGAAGCAGGAGGAGAACAAGAGGAGAGGAATTGAGTAAAGAAGATGAAGGAGGAGAAGGAAATGGAAAAGGAGAAGGAAAAGGAAAAGGACAAGGAAAAGGTTAAGGAAAAGGAGAAAGAAAAGAAGGAAAAGGAAAAGGAGAAGAAAAATGAAGAAAAGGAGAAGAACGAAAAGGAGAAGATAATGGAGAAGGGAAAGGAGAAGTAAAAGGAGAAAAAGGAAAAGAAGAAGGAAAAGGAAAAGAAGGAAGAGAAGAAGAAGGAAGAGAAGGAAAAGGAGAAGGAAAAGGAGGAGGAAAAGGAGAAGGAAAAGCAAAAGGAAAAGTATAAGGATACGAAGGAAAAGAAAAAGAAAAAAGACGAAGGAAAAGGAGAAGGAAAAGAAGAAAGAAAAGGAGATTGAAAAGGATAAGATGAAAAAGAAGATGGAAAAGGAGATGGAAAAGAAGGAAAAGGAGAAGGAAAAGGAGGGGGGAAAGGAGAAGGAATAGAAGGAAAAGGAGAAGAAGGAAAAGGAGAAGGAAAAGGAGAAGGAAAAGAATGAAAAGGAGAAGAAGGAAAAGGAGAAGGAAAAGGAGAAGGAAAAGAAGGAAAAGGAGAAGAAGGAGAAGGAAAAGGAGAAGGAAATGGAGAAGGAAAAGAAGGAAAAGGAGAAAAAGGAGAAGGAAAAGGAGAAGGAAATGGAGAAGGAAATGAAAATGAAAATGAAAATGAAAATGAAAATGAAAATGAAAATGAAAATGAAAATGAAAATGAAAATGAAAGGAAAAGAAAGAGCAGAAGCAAAAGAAAAAGTAAAAGAAAAAACAAAAGAAGAAGGAGCAGCAGCAGCAGCAGGAGGAGAAGAAAAAGAAGAAGAAGAAGAGGAAGAAGAAGAAGAAGAAGAAGAAGAAGAAGAAGAAGAAGAAGAAGAAGAAGAAGAAGAAGAAGAAGAAGAAGAAGAAGAAGAAGAAGAGGAAGAAGAAAAAAAGAAGAAAAAGAAGAAAAAGGAAAAGAAGAAAAAGAAAAGAAGAAGAAAAAGAATAAAAAGAAAAAAGAAGAAGAGGAAGAAGAAGAAGAAGAAGAAGAAGAAGAAGAAGAAGAAGAAGAAGAAGAAGAAGAAGAAGAAGAAGAAGAAGAAGAAGATGAAGAAGAAGAAAAAGAAGAGGAAGAAGAGGAAATAAAAAAGAAAGAATGAAAAGGAAGAAGAAAAGAGAAAGGGAAACAAGAAGAAAAAGGGAAGTAAGAAGAAAAATAAAAAGTAGAAGAAAAGAAAAAGGAAAATAAGAAAAAATAGACGAAGAAGGAAAAGAATAAATTTAAGAATAAACAGATATAGAGATAAAAGAAACAGAGGAAAAAGGAAAGGGAAAGAGGCAACCAAGAAGGAAAATTATACCTTATATATATATATATATATATATATATATATATATATATATATATATATATATATGTAAACTAAATTGAAAAAAGGAAATTATAAAAAGATAACTGATTGTTAGGGGTTAAGTTAGGAATATTGAAAAAGATTAAATAAAAAAAAATGAAATAAAAATTCTAATCGAAATACCTACAAAATATAGATACGCTACAGTTCAGTTAAGGCAGAATATAACACGGATTTAACTATTATTTTCTTACAGCGATCAATAACATTCTAAAACAAAGGAAAAGCTTCAGAGTTGATCACCGCAGCACCCCTCCTCACTAAGACTAAAACAAAGAAAAAACAGGACTATAAATGAACTATAAAGAACCACAACGAACAGTCGAGTAACTAAAGCTATCTAACCAGTGCTGCTTCCAGCAAAGCCTCCCAACCGGGCATTCCAACGAAAGCGGCGCCACCTGTTCTCCTCCACCTCCGCCGCAGTCGCTATAGCCGCATCCGCAGGTTTCACACACACTGCTGCCGCGGTTGCTAGGACCCAGGCCACTCCACGGTCGCTGGGGCAACCGTCCCCGTTGCTGGGATCAGAGGAAGCCTCGAGGTGGCAGTGACGAGCCTCCTCCCGGCAGACTCTTCAGTTCTTCGACCATCGAGGACACTGGCGTCTTCTTCAGAAGTGGCCGATGAAGACCGAGGATTCATACACTCTTCGGGGAGTCCTGGCCGTG
>NC_134806.1:8797141-8799641 GCF_046742065.1 Oratosquilla oratoria | reverse complement strand
CTTATGTTCTTCCAGCTACATTCCTTATTTCTTCGTTACGTATTCTACCTCTCTGTTTACATACAACCAATGTAAATGTTATGCTAATAGCTGAGGAGCCTGGGAAACTTGCACCTTATGTCTTATCAAATCTATATATTATTCACAACTAATGTAATCGTCATGCTAACTGAATGGGACACAGAATATGTTTTTACGCAGTTACTGTCATGTTGATATTTTTATTTTTATTTTTATTTTTTATTTCATGATATTTTATTTGAGATATTTATCTTACATCTCACCTTTCCACAGTCTCCGTTGTTATCTACCTTCTCCCGTCTTTTCTCTTTCATATCAAATTTCCATTTCTTCTTTTTTCGACGTCTCAGTTATTCGGGGTTTGCTGATCAAGGCAGCCTATGTTATTCGAACTTCTCCCTCTCCATCTGTTTCGTTTCATAGTGATAACAATATAATAATGACGAGTATCCAACTTCAGACGGCATTTACTCTTAAAACATACAGTTCAACTGTTTATAGACTGGAAAAAGCACAACGGCGAGCCACAAAACTGATTCCAAATATCAAAAATAAATCATACGAAAATCGACTAAAACACATGAATCTGTTTTTCCTAAAAAAGCGTAGACTCAGAGGTGACTTGATACAGGTCTTTAAGATTTTAAAGGGAATTGACAACATCAAAAGTGACAAAATTTTCACATTGAATGAGAATCAGACAAGAAACAATGGTCTCAAACTGTCCGGAAATAGATTCAATTTGGAAGTGGGTAGAAACAACTTTGCCAACCGTGTGATTAATGAATGGAATAAACTTCCTGCACAGGTAGTGCAATGTAGTTCAGTTCGAAGCTTTAAGAATCATTTAGATAAATACCTAAGTAAGATGCTGTAATGATTATAATTTATCTTATATTATTTGTTTTTGTTTTGTTATCTTTTGTCTGTTTGATTTTCATTTATTATTAGTTATATGTAAATTTATTATTATTTACTATTTACCTGTTTGTTTATTATTTAACTATACCTATGCATGTATTTATGTATTTTATTTGTTATTTACATTATTATAGTTTTTATTTATTATTCTATTATTAATATGATTTTTTTTCGCATCCGACCTAGATATGGATCAAAAGGTCTCCTGTCGGTATGCTCCGCCTTTGTAATCCTTTGTAATCCTTTGTTTGTATGCGTTTGATGATCATTGCTATTGGATCGAAAGAACCCCCCGTCCCGTTGAAAAACCATGGCGACATCACACACCCCTGATGTGGTTCCACCTTTTCAGAACTGCTTTACCAAGAGAGTGGTTAACCAATGAAATAGACTAGGTAATCATATAGTAAGTGGTGAAATAATTGGTTGTCAAGGGATATGGAACTGCCTGGTGTAAGCCTTATGGTCTCTTGCAGTCTTCACCCTTATGTTCTCATGTTATTATTCCAGACTCACACAAGCCCCACTATTCGTGTAAAAACTTTAGAACACCTCTAACAAACTTCCCCCATCCCATACATTAACAGCACACTCTATACTGCCTCTGCCATCCTTGCCATACACTTTCTCTAAATCCATGAAAGTAGAAATGACAACCTTACCTTTTGCCAAAATCTTCTTATATTTCCGTTTGACTACAAATAATTGATCTCTCCCTCTCCTAAAGCCACCCTGCGTGTCCTCTCAGTTTTCCTCCTAATCCTTTTAATCAACATCCTCACAAACACCTTATTCACTATACTCAACCCTCTGAAACCACTCCACCCATGCGTTCACAATTATAATGGTAAGAGTAATGACAACGGTGAGGACGAAAATGATGATGACGATGACGAAGACAATGATAGTGAGGATGATAATTATGATTATAATGATGATAATGATAATTATGACGATTACGATAGTGATAAAAATTATCTACCCTACAAATTTGCGCTGACCCGGAAATATGTTTCAAAAGCGCCCAAGATGCTGTCAAAAAAAAAAAAAAAAAAAAAAAATCGGACAAGATCCTTCGAAGGAGTCGACCAGAATCCTGCGAGGCCAATCAGAGCCTAAGCCTGACGGGCGAAGAAGAAGCAATCAAATCAAGGGAGAGAGAGGGAGAGCCGATTTCCTCATTGGCAAACTCACTCACAGATCGGAAGATTACTACGCCCGTCAGTCAGTAGATGGAAAATGAATCCTGAATTCTTTTTACGATGATGCAGGAAAGGAGGGAAGGAGGGAGGTAGGGAAACAGGGAGAGGACGAAGGGAAGAGAGGGAGACAGAGAGTGAGTGAGAGAGAGAGAGAGAGAGAGAGAGACAGAAAGAGACAGAGAGAGAGACAGAGAGAAAGACAGAGAGAAAGAAAGACAGAAAGACAGAGAGAGAGAGAGAGAGAGAGAGAGAGAGAGAGAGAGAGAGAGAGAGAGAGAGAGAGAGAGAGAGAGAGAGAGAGAGAGAGAGAGAGAGAGAGAGAGAGAGAGAGAGAGAGAGGGAGAGGGAGAGGGAGA
>NC_134806.1:8789641-8792141 GCF_046742065.1 Oratosquilla oratoria | reverse complement strand
GGTGTGTTGTATAGCAAATATGTTAGCGTACATTGTACTGGTGTGTTGCTTATTTGGGGAATTATATGTTTCCCCCTCTTTATAAAATTGTCATATGTTTTGTTGTTTATTGTTTTATTATTTATTGTAATTATTTGTACATTATATATATTTGTAATTATATTGGATATCGTAAATGCGATGCGCGTCCTTTTTGGCGCCAACTGGAGCTTGGCGTTAGTTGAAAGCCAGCCTTCGATGTATACACACGTATTCGTTGTCAGTATCTGAGATTACAGTGTGTTTTCCAGTTTGACTTTTATTAGCCACCCAACACATTATGGTGGCAGCGGTGGGTGCCACCCAACACAATCTCACATCTGGAATAACTGGCCCAAGTACTCATTAGCAAATTAGGTTCTGAAACCATCTAACTTGGAGATTCTTTTTCTGACCAACAAGTTTCAACTTGTTCCTTTCCGTCAAAGTCAACTCATCAGTCAATCAATTAGTCAACTCTCTCTCTCTCTCTCTCTCTCTCTCTCTCTCTCTCTCTCTCTCTCTCTCTCTCTCTCTCTACTACTCTCGCTATGTGCTTCTCTGCCTGTCTTCTGGTCCATCTGGCTATGTGTATGTCTTCCTGTCTAAGTATTTGTCTATCTCTTTCTTCAATTATTATTGGTCATAGCTGTTCTGTACACATCAATTAGTGTACCTTCCTTCTCTTTTTGAGAACCAAGCAACACAAGATTATCTGAAACGTTTCATTTCCTTTTCTTCAAGAATCAAGCGTTACTCTTGCTATTTCTTATTTTTCATCGAGATGGTATGAAACTCTCACCCGCACGCCCACTTGCCATTTTTACGCCTTTCTTTCAGATTTCGATTATTTCAAAAGTGGAGTACTGACTCCCGCTACGTTCTGTGACTATGATAATTCATCCTACCTGCCGCCAGGTGATTTTATTCAGACTATGGAAGCTTTGGTTTTTGTTTTACAAAATACAATCACCCATTCGAGGAACGCCTGGAATGAGAGCCGTTGTGTAGGAGCTTCGGGTAGGGCCGGGTTCACACTGAGCCTCGTGCAGCGCTACATGAGGCAGTTGGCCGTGTTGAGCGTAGCGCCGAGTGTGGACATTCGGCGCTGCACTCAACATGCCAATTGCCTCATGCAGCGCTGCACGAGGCTCAGCGTAAACCCGGCTTAAGGTGTCCGCGGTGGTAGAGAGTGAGGGTGTTTTCTCGTGTGAAGACATCGTCTCTCGGGGAACAGAATTGGCGGGTGATGAGGGCCACGGGGACACGCAGGCAGCAGCGCTAGAAGCTTGAGGCCAAGGGAGGTCGGGAGGTCGGGAGGAGAGTTGTTAACAGTTGAAAGGTCGTCAGTGCAAAGGAAGAAGGTCGGGAGGGTATGGTTAGAAATAAAGGGGAGGGGAAGGGAGAGATGAAGAAGAGAGGTCGGAAGGAATGGGAGGTAGGGAGGGGAAGGGAAGGGAGGGGAGGGAAGGGGAGGGGAGGGGAAGGGATGAAAAGGGAGGAGAAAGGAGGGGAAAGAAGGGGAGGGAAGGGAAGGGAGAGAGGGTAGGGGAAAGAGGGGAGGGAAGGAGAGGGGAGGGATGGAATAAAAAGAAAGGAAGAGAAGCGGAAAGGAGTAAAGATAGGAAAAAGAACAACAAATGAAAGGGAGGGGAGTGACAAAGGGAAGGGGAAGAGAAGGGCTGAAAGAGAGGAGTAGGGGAGGAAGGGGAAAAAGGGGAGGAGTGCGAAGAAGGGAAGGGGAGAGGGAGGAAGGAGAAGGAGGAAGGAGAGGGAGGAAGGGGAGGGAGGAGGGGGAATAAAGGGAGGAAGGGGAGGAAAGGGAGGAAAGGGAGGGAGGGGAGGGAGGGAAGGGAGGGGAGGGAGGGGAGAGAGGGGAGGGAGGAGGGGGAAGGGATAAAAGGAAAAGGAGGAAAGGAAGCAAAAAGGAGGAAAAGGGGGAAGGGGAGTATTAAAAGAAAGGGAAGGGGAGGGACAAAAGAAAGGGGAAGGGAGAGGATAAAAGGGAGTAGTAGGGGAGAGATGAAGACAAGGGGAGGGAAGGGGAAGGAGAAAGGGAAGGGGGGAGAGAAAGGGAGGAATAGGGTAGGGATGAAGGGGAGAGAGAAGAGTGAAGGAGAGGGAAGGGAGGGGAGGGTAGGGGAAGGGAAGGGAAGGGAAGGGAAGGGAAGGAAAGGGAAGGGAAGGGAAGGGAAAGGAAGGGGATGGGAAAGGGAAGGGAAGATGGTCTAGAAGGGTAAGGGAAGGGAAAGGGGAAGAGAAGGTGGTCTGAAAGGGGAAGGGAAGGGAAGAGGAAGGCAAGATGAAGGAAAGGGGAAGTGAAAGGGTAGGATCAGTTTTTATGCGGAAGACGAAAGGAAAAAAACTTGATGGACACCCGTGTGAGGCAGGAGGAGGACGAGGAGGAGGACGAAGGAAATCTGTGGCCGCGTCGAAGCCACTTCGGGAGCTCACAACGACGGCGACGAGGACCCAAAACAGG
>NC_134806.1:8762141-8779641 GCF_046742065.1 Oratosquilla oratoria | reverse complement strand
GTGTGTACGTGTGTGTATGTGTATGTGTGTGTATTCCTGTGTATGTGCATGTGAGTGTGTATTTCTGTGCATGTGTCTCGGTGTGTGTGTATAACCTACAATATAAACCAATGCACATTTCGCATACCAATTGGTGCAGTTGTACATCCTGGTCTAGGACAAGAAAAGCAGCCTCTCCATTCTGCCTGTGTCCACGTCTTCAACACGCTCTGAGTTCGTCTTACCTGACGGGGAAACTCATGTCAAGGACATCCCTACCCATCCTCCCTATCCCTCCTCCTTCCTCCCTCCTCTTTCTCCCATCCTTCCTCCTCCTCCTCTCTACCTCCAGCTTCACTCAGCACGGTCAACCAAGTTCCTACCATCAAAATTCACTTATCTTTTCTTTTTCTTTTTTTAATAGACCCTCTTATGGGCCGAAGTATCTCCCGCTTGTACTATCGTCTTGGTTAATTGTAAACACACTCGCTCATTCACACACACACACACTCTCTCTCTCTCTCTCTGTACCAATCCTTTACCCTTTTTCTTACTTTCCCTCCCTCCATCAGCCAGTAATTGAAGAAACAAACTGTACAGCCATAGTATATGTTGAACTGCTCCAGTGGTGGTGGTAACATTAGTAATAACAGTAGAAGAAGTAACATATATATCAGTAGCAGTAGTATTAGTAGTAGCAGCGGAGGAGAAGGAGGGCACAAAGAACGAGCTGAGAAGAGAAGGAAGGAAGGAAGGAAGGAAGGAAGGCAGGAAAGAAGGAAGGAAGGCATTTGTTTTATATTATTTATTTGTTTGTTATTATTTGTCTGTTTGTTTATTATTTGCTTAATTTTCATTTATTATTATCTGTCAATCTAATATTTACTATTTACCTTTTTGTTTATTATTTAATTATACCTGTGCATTTATCTATTTTATCTATTACTTATATTATAATTTTCATTCTTTTTATTCTATTCTATTCTATTTTATTTTATTCTTATTTATTTATCATTATTATATACAGTATATATATTTTTCGTATCCGACCTAGTTATGGACCAAATGGTCTTCTGTCGGCATGCTCCGCCTTTGTAATCCTTTGTCTATGTCTATGTCTATCTTTGTCTGTCTATCTGTCTGTCTATCTCTATCTCTATCTTTGTCTATTTCTGTCTGTCTATCTCTGTCTATCTCTGTCTATTCCTATATCTGTCCGTCTATCTCTGTCTATCTCTGTGTCTATGTTTATTTATGTCTGCCTATCTCTGTCTATCTCTATCTCTGTCTCTCTGTCTGTCTCTGTCTATCTGTCTGTCTGTCTATCTCTGTCTCTGTCTATCTCTGTCTGTCTCCGTGTCTGTCACTGTCTATCTCTGTGTCTGTTTGTCTATCTTTGTCTGTCTGTATGTCTATCTCTGTCTATCACTGTCTGTCTGTCTCTCTATCTGTCTGTCTATCTGTCTATCTCTCTATCTCTGTCTCTGTTTATTTCTGTCTGTTTATCTCTGTCTACCTCTGTCTATCTCTATTTCTGTCTGTATGTATGTCTATCTCTGTCTCTGCCTGTCTATCTCTGTCTGTCTAGCTCTCTGTTTATCTGTCTCTATCTCTGTCTGTTTGTCTGGCTGTCTCTGTCTCTATCTCTATCTGTCCATATCTGCCTGTCTGTCTGTCTCTTTACAACGTTTGTCTTGTGCCGTTGCGCCTGGGGGACCCTGCTCCCCCCTAAATCCGGGTCAGTCCTTGTTCAGCGACTGACCTCTTCCTCTTCCTCTTCCTCTACCTCTTCCTCTTCCTCCTCCTCCTCCTCCTCCTCCTCCTCCTCCCCCTCCCTCCCTCCTCCACTTTGCGTTCTCCCGAGGCTTCTGCCCCGAGTTGTTCTCAGTTGCATTCATCTCTTGCAAAGTCTGTTATCTCTCCCCTTCCTCCTCCTCCTCCTCCTCCTCTACCACCACCACCACCTCCTCTTTTTCCCTACCTTCCTCGTTCCTTAATTTTTATCCGTCTCCTTTTCGACCTTCCCTTCCTTCACTCTTATCATTATTATTATTATTCTCCTTCATCTTTCTTCTCCTTCTCCTCCACCTCCTTTCCTTCTCCGTCGCCCTCATTTTACTTCTCCTCTTACCTTCCTTCACTTCTCAGCATTCTGTTTTTTCATCTTCTTTCTTTTCATCCTCATTGTCCTACACCTCTTATTTTTCCTACTTTTCCCTCTCCTGCACCTCTCTACTCTTGACTTTATTTATTTCTATTTATTCTTTGTATTTTCAACCATCCAGCCAACACGCGCCCTACCAAGCCAGTGAATGCACTTGCCACAGCTTCGAAGGAGATTTAAGACCTTATGCTCTTCACTACGGGACTCGAACCATCGTCAAGCCTCTTTCATCCTTTTTTTATGGCTAGAAGTTATTCTCCACTCTTAAAAGAATACAGGTTACTTCTAACTTCTATTATTCCTTAGTTCTTCTACCCTCCTTAAGTCTCTCGTTTAGTACCACATGTATGGTTACATCTTTCCAGAGCGATTGTGTTCCCGTGGATAGAAACGCTGGTTATTGAAAAAAATACAAGAAGTCTATCAGGCCCCTCTCTTTTCTAAGCCATCATATTAAGGATTTAAACTGGACAAATCTAGGTTTAAGAAGAAAATAGGAAAGAAATGGTTTACTAATAGAATGGACCTTGTAGTGAGCGCTGAAACAATTGGTGCTTTTAAGAGAAGATTAAACAACTTTATGGATATGACAGGTGGTAACTGGCATGAAATTGCCTAATGTAGGCCTTATGGTCTCTTGCAGTCTCCTACATTCTTATTTTTCTAGATGTCATCATATTAAGGCAGCAGGACAGGACTCAAAGTAATGGATTTAGATTCGACAAATTTAGGATTAAGTAGGTAGGCAAGAAGTGGTTTACGAACAGAATGGTTAAAGAATGGAATAAAAATAGCCACCATGTAGTAAGCGCTGAAACAATTGGTTGTCTTAAGAGAATATTAGATAACTTTATGGAGAAGATGAGAGGTGGTAAGGGACATAGAACTGCCTAATGTAGGCCTTATGGTCTATTGCAATCACCTCCATTCTTATGTTCTTCTGTTCTTATGCAGACGCCGGCCCTCCCCTCCCGTCCGTGCGGACACACCGCGCTCTTGTATGACGTCAGGCCTGTTTCCAGGAACACCTGGTGAGGTGAGTTGGTTGATAACGAGTCTTCAGGCCGCCCCGGCACACTCCGCTACTCCACCTAGCTGCCATGACCGAGGCTGAGCGTTTGAGACAAGGATTTTTCATTTGTGTCTTGGTTTTCATTGGACCAGACTAGCCCAGACATGGGCATGAATAGACCGTGACTGGAACAAACCAGTCCAAAATAGTCCAAGGTGACACAAGTCCATACCAGGCTAGATTGACCAAAATCAAACCGGACCAAGACCAGTCCAAAATAATCCAAGGTGATAAGTCCAGACCAGGCTAGATTGACCAAAATCAGACCGGACCAAGACCAGTCCAAAATAGTCCAAGGTGACAAGTCCAGACCAGCCTAGACTGACCAAAATCAGACCGAGGCAAGACCAAAACCAAGACCAAACCAGGTGTGAGGAGGTGGGGGGGGGAGGGGGGAGGTTGAGACTAGGTCGTGTTGCGTTGCGTTGGAGCTCTAGGGAGGGGGAAAGGTACACTCCAACCGCCACCACCACCACCACCATCACCGCCACCACCACCACCACCATCACCGCCGCCGCCGCGAACGGCAACGCCGCTTCAATTAGCGGAAAATCGATCTCACCTCTTCTTGTCAGAAAACAAGAGACAGAGAGGAAGAGAAGATAAAAGAGGATTTAACGAGAGGAGAGAATGGAAACTGAATAGAGTGGCTACAGAAATAGGCTCATATTATCAAAAGAAATGTGGAATATCAAAACAGAAATTAGCGTGCCGGGGCCCCAAACCCGGTTATTCACCAAAGCGTCCGTTGTAAACAACGCGGCGTAAAACACGCACAGGTTTGCCCGCTCCAGAATGTACACGCACATATGCACACACACACGCACGCACGCACGCACACGCACGCGCACTTGCATGCACGCTCACACACATACACGCACGTGCGTACACACACATACACTACATACAAACGCGCGCGCACACACACACACACACACACACACACACACACACACACACACACACACACACACACACACACACACACACACACATACACACACACACACACACAAACACACAAGCGCGCACACACACACGCATATACACACGCACACACACACACACACACACACACACACACACACACACACACACGCACGCACGCACGCACGCACGCACACACACGATGGCGCAGTGGTACTGATCGCAACCACTAATCGAGCGAACCGAGTTAAATTCCTGGTCAGGGCTGAAATAATTTCAGCATCGCTACACTGCGAGCCGGCACTCCAACTCTCGCGGGCAAGGAATTGTGTGTGTGTGTGTGTGTGTGTGTGTGTGTGTGTGTGTGTGTGTGTGTGTGTGTGTGTGTGTGTGTGTGTGTGTGTGTGTGTGTGTGTGTGTGTGTGTGTGTGTGTGTGTGTGTGTGTGTGTGTGTGTGTGTATGTAAGGTCACAACATTACACATAGGTCGGGTATGTACGAGCTCTGATCTCTCATCTGGTCGGATAATGGCTGTCGATCACAAGTACAACACGTGATCTAAGACAATGGTGAATCACACACAATATTTAATTATATAAAAGGAAAACGCATGCAATATTTGATTGTATAAAAGGAAGAAAAATTAAACAAGATATAACAAATGTAAATGTAAATTAGTTCAGAGATCCAAAGTAGAAAAAAAAAACAGAACACAGACATGTAGAGACAAATCAAAACGAATTAAAAGGATAAATAATTCATATGAACAGAAATAGCCAATGCATACATACATATATGTATATACATATATATATATATATATATATATATATATATATATATATGAGAGTAATTCGCTAATAGCAGCGACATCAAACCGATAATTTTTGTGACAGTTGCATGCAGGATTCGAACCCGCTGTACTCGGCCATCCGTAAATTACCTTCCCACTGCCCTAACCACTAGACCACAGAGGCTATAAAATCCTTGAAACCTGGAATCGAACTGATTCCCGAGGGAAGGAAGATCACTTATTACGGCGATCCGAAATTCCTGTTTCACTCAAGGACCAGCCCACCAGTGGTATGGGGTAAGGACCGGGTCGAACCCCTTTCACGCTTATCGCCATTGTAACTATGAGAGTAATTCGCTAATAGCAGCGACATCAAACCGATAATTTTTGTGACAGTTGCATGCAGGATTCGAACCCGCTGTACTCGGCCATCCGTAAATTACCTTCCCATTGTCCTAACCACTAGACCACAGAGGCTATAAAATCCTTGAAACCTGGAATCGAACTGATTCCCGAGGGAAGGAAGATCACTTATTACGGCGATCCGAAATTCCTGTTTTACTCAAGGACCAGCCCACCAGTGGTATGGGGTAAGGACCGGGTCGAACCCCTTTCACGCATATCGCCATTGTAACTATGAGAGTAATTCGCTAATAGCAGCGACATCAAACCGATAATTTTTGTGACAGTTGCATGCAGGATTCGAACCCGCTGTACTCGGCCATCCGTAAGTTACCTTCCCACTGCCCTAACCACTAGACCACAGAGGCTATAAAATCCTTGAAACCTGGAATCGAACTGATTCCCGAGGGAAGGAAGATCACTTATTACGGCGATCCGAAATTCCTGTTTTACTCAAGGACCAGCCCACCAGTGGTATGGGGTAAGGACCGGGTCGAACCCCTTTCACGCTTATCGCCATTGTAACTATGAGAGTAATTCGCTAATTTTCTTGCAATGGTAAAATAAAAAAAATTATGATAATTGAAAGGTGATTTAGGCTGAGGAGTTAAAAATGATTTCCTTACAAAAGTGTAAGCAATATCAAGGAATTGCTTAGGGTATTTTAATTCTAGCCCAATGTTAAAAACATTTCTGATTTCTTCATCAATAAATTCAGGACTACAATTTTGCAAGGAAATCATTTTTAACTCCTCAGCCTAAATCACCTTTCAATTATCATAATGTTTTAACTTTACCATTTCAAGAAAATTTGTTAAGTATCACAGAATTATTAAAAAGATTTAACGTAAATGTAGTTTTTAAACATGATAGTACAGTAAAACATAAACTCATCAACAATAGTATTGAAATTAAAAAAGGATGCATTTATAAAATTCCTTGCAAAATGTGTAATCAATTTTACATAGGTCAAACTGCCAAACCCTTAAACATTAGAATTGAACAACACAAGAAAAATGTTAGGGATGGCAATTATTCTAGTGGTATATTCAAGCATATTGAATTAAATAATCATCCAGTTGATTGGGGTAATGCCCAGGCAATCTATTATGCCAACAACATAATAGCAAGGAATTTAATAGAGTGCAGTTTGATTCATACCACCAGTAATCAAAATACCAACCTACATAAAGGCTTGTACAAACTTGATAATTTCATTTGTCAAGAAATTAGTAAGATAATATCAGGTAAAATGTAACCCAACGAATTGACCTAAGGTCGCCCTATATCATTAGTAGAAACAGTGACCCTTGGCGACTGTGACCTGATGTCGCCCCACCATCGTAAGATAATTGACAATGACCTTCCGCTCTCCAGGGGATAATTGGTCGCTACGCTTATTCAAACTGTCCTTGTTCCTTTGTATCATGTATATATTGTCTATGTATTCCTATCACTATGTACTTGTTGCACTGAAGATGTAATATACGAAAGCGCTCTGCTTCGTTAGTTTCTTTTTCCAAGTGGTCTACTTTGCATATATATATATATATGTATATATATATATACATATATATATATATATATATATATACATATATATATATATATATATATATATATACATATATGTATCTGTATATGTATGTATATGGAGGTGAGGTGACAAATGAAACTTTAAGGCCAGAGTATGGAAATCTATTCAGTAACAGACGTTTAGACATCTAGGGCCTTCTTCAGTGGATTGATACTGGAAGAAGACCTCAAACCCTTCAACAACTTTTATTAGTTTTTGACGGGTTTGATGTCATTTTATATCATCAGTCCCAGAAGGTCGAAACGTCTGGTGCTGAATAAATTTCCATACTCTAGCCTTAAAGTTTCATTTGTCACCTTACTTCCATTTTTGTTAATCTTTATAGACCCCCCACACACAAACACACATACTATATTATATCATATAATATTATATATATATATATATATATATATATATATATATATATATATAATATGTATATGATTTGGATGATGGAGAACATAAATACAGGGGAAGACTCGGAACTCTAAACACTCTAACAAAGAGTGGTATAGTGATAGACTTTTTTCTCAGGGCACTGCAAATCTGTAGCAAAGAATACCTAGAAGACGAATTTGATTATATCATGAAAACCTTTGACAAACTTGGATATCCGGAGGGAATATTGAGGAGAACAAAAAGAAAAGCAATAAATATTTATAATCGTGGAAACAAAGAGAGAAATTATAAAAAATATTACCAATTTTGTATCAATACCTGGCTCAGAAACGTCACCAATAACAGACAAATATTTTAAAAAACAGGTATAAACATAGCTAAAATAACTAATAAGAGGATAGGTGATTTGATAAAGACTTCCGAAAAGAGAACCAATTCCGAAAACAGCGTCGTATACAAAATCCCGTGCAATAGTTGCTCAATGGCATATTATGGCGAGTCATCAAGGGGATTAGAAAAAAGAATTTATGAACATAAAAATGACATAAAAGCACATAGGACATCTAATTCTTTAGTAGTTCATGTGGAAAAAGTCGATCATTTACCAAACTGGAGAGGAGCTGAAATGCTACATAAAGGTTTTGATAAATTCACTAGAAGAATTGTGGAATCAGCAAATATTTCAACTAATAATTCATTGAACCATCGAGGAGGGTTTATCAATTTAGCTAAACAAACTAGTATTTTAATTCTAGAACACGCCAGAAAAACGACCTTTCCCAAGTGTCCGAAAAGATAATTAAGTTTAGTACATAAACTTCAATTACAGTTTTCCGTACACTCTCTGAAGAATTTCTACACGAACGAAACGTTAGAGTATTTAGGGTTCCGAGCCTTCCCTTGTATTTATGTTCTCCAATATCCAAATCATTTGTCTAAAATACTTATCAACCCCCTTAACCCTCCCCCAACCCTCTCCTTCCCGTCTTAATGAGAACCCAACCCCTCCCATTTAATCCTTCCCCCACAACCCCTTCCACCGCCCAAGCCGGCTAGGTTCGTATATATAAGTCACCAACCGACGATTTCCTTCGTCATTTCTTTGGACCTTTAATTTTTGTAAGTAGCGGTCCCCAACGGCCCATGTATCGAGATAGGATTTGTATTATTGCTGATTTATTGATATTTATTTCCATATTGTGAATTTTGTTTAGGTTAACACCTTTTTCTTTATTGCTGTATGTCGATAATATTTATGTTACAGATTTTCCTGAAGATGTCTCTTTGCAGACGAAACGTTGAGAATAAATGAATCATTTTGGCAACTTGGTTTATGCCCACCCTCCAAATGGCAGAGTATTGGTTAGAAAACTGGAGAATACCCATAAGAAGATTAATAACCTCCTTAATGCTGTCGACTTTAACAACACATGCATATATATATATATATATATATATATATATATATATATATATATATATATTATATATATATATATATATATGTTGAGACATTCTGACAGGTTGATGTATGCGTAATAGGAAACACAGTTTTATTAGTCTTGAGTTTATTCCTGACTAGTTTCGCAGGTATGCTTTTTCCTTTGAAAAAGCATACCTGCGAAACTAGTCATTCCTTTGAAAAAGCATACCTGCGAAACTAGTCAGGAATAAACTCAAGACTAAGACTCCTGTGTTTCCTATTCCGCTTACATCATATATATATATATATATATATATATATATATATATATATATATATATAGGTAGATAGATTGATAGATATATGGAAAAGGAAAACTGTGAATATAAAGAACGAATAACAAGGGCTTACAACAGGAGAAAAGGGATGAAAGTTGGGCAAAATAACGAATGATATATTCCACTTGCTGCTCATGCAAAAGAGTACTGAATGTCTATATATACACACATCAACCTCATCCAGCACACTTCAGTTGCGTGACCTCTGCTCCCGTCTCTCTATTCTCCATTTTTACCACTTTGTTTTCCTTCCCTTTCCACTTTTTCTTTAATGCGCTGGCAGCGTGATTAAAAATGTGTTGATCTCGCATTCAGTTAGTTGTGGGTTCGAATCCCGCACACCTTTCCGATTACCAGCTCCAGCAGTTCATGCGCATCATAGGGCAAAGGTGACGTCTTCGGACCCAGCTACTCAGCGCCTCCTGGCGAATGCCCATCACCTTCATCTTTCCTCTACTGTCTTCCCCAAGAACTGCATCACACCATTTTGTCGTTTTCTGTCAATTCGTTCGTTACTCGAACTTATACACGTACTGAGCAATTATGAGAGCACAACACACCCTTTCATATACTATCATCGTTAATCTTTCCCTTATTAGAGGGTTAATTTACACATCAATATAGTTCCCTGGTGTTTAGTAGAGGACGGCACGTACCCCTGGGTAGACAGGGAACAATATTCCGTAATCATAAGAGAATGCTGCATAACTCTAAAGGTGTCTTTTGTATAAATGTTTCTTATAATAGATGATTTGTATAGGGATGTACATGTATATTTATATGTATATGTATATGTATATGTATATGTATATCTATATGTATATGTATATGTATATGTATATGTATATGTATATGTATATGTATATTCATATGTATATGTATGTGCATATGTATGTCCATATGTATATGTATATGTATATGTATATGTATATGTATATGTATATGTATATGTATATGTATATGTATATGTATATGTATATGTGTATGTACATTTACATGTATATATACATGTAAAGACATATTTATTTGTACGTGTATGTGTCCGTGTGCGCATGTGTATATTTGCCTATTTGTTTTTACTTTGTTACTTTAGTCTACGCTTACCATATTTGAAATTCATATGTATATTTCCAGCTTGTGCTAAACGCCAACGCTATTCCAGGTATTTTTGTATGTCCATGTTTTTTTTTTTAATCCTCGGCACAAGTTCACTTATATACCAAAGGTATACATATTTTTTCGGTAAATTTCCTCCTACATTTGTACAAGCTATTTTTTGTTTTCTTACACTGCCTCCTGCACTTTCACGTCCTCTCTCAGTACTGTTTCCCTGGTCTCTTCATAAAAACTTGTTTTTTTCCTGTCCTTTACTTGTTCATGTCCTTGTCTTCATTTACAAGTAAACGTGTCTTTGCCTGTTTATCCTGAATAGCATTTCTCTTGATCCAAACATTCTTGAACTTGCCATTGATTATTTCGTTTGCTTTGGGTCGTAACTTGAATCTGGATTTTAATGAACATGAACCATCTGTCTTGTAGTGACTCGGCCTAAAAACATCATGGAGCCGACCAGTCGCTTTTGAGACATTTCCCATGATCATGGAAATTATTTCTCAAGCACTACTTGCATAAGCGAGCGTGTACACGAGTGCGTACATGTTTAAGTGTGCGTATGTGCGCGCGCATGTGTGTGTGTGTGTGTGTGTGTGTGTGTGTGTGTGTGTGTGTGTGTGTGTGTGTGTGTGTGTGTGTGTGTGTGTGTGTGTGTGTGTGTGTGTGTGTGTGTGTGTGTGTGTGTGTGTGTGTGTGTGTGTGTGTGTGTGTGTGTGTGTGTGTGTGTGTGTGTGTGTGTGTGTGTGTGTGTGTGTGTGTATGCGTGTGTGTGTTTCTGTGTGTGTGTGTGTGTGTATGTGCGCCAGTGTATGCTTACATAATATAATAATTCTAAGGAACCACTCCACCAAATACAAAACGTACATTTTCTCAGCTTCACGCTCACTGTTCGTACTTCGCTGCCGTCTCGGCAGCCAGATAGATCCATTCAACCCTAAATGGCCGAAGGAACTCCTCTCTATGTCTCCCTTTAAAGCGAGTTGTCGAAATAGCATTCCAGCCTCTTTTGTCATCATATTCCATATAGTATCCTGTAGCCACACTCCAGCAGATCCTCCCCTTCCTTCTCCCTCTCTCTTCCTCTCCCTCCCCTCCTTCTCCTCCTCCTCCTCCTCCTCTTCCCTCTCCTTCTGCCCATCCCCCATTATCATCTTCTCCTTCGTCCTCCTTCCCCATCCCTCTCTTGCCCCTCTCTCGTCCCTCTCCTCCTCTGCCTCCTTCAACTTTCCCTCTCTCTCTCTCTCTCTCTCTCTCTCCTTCTCTCCCTCCTCCTCGTTCTTTTTAACCTTCTCTTCCTTTTCTTTTTTCTTCTCTCCTTCCTGTTCTTTATTTTCTTATCTCTCCCCTCCCTTTTCTTCCCTCCTCCTCCTCCCCTTCTCCTTCTCCTATCCTCCTCCTCCTCCTTCTCCTTCTATCCTCCTCCTCCTTCTCCTCCTCCTCCTCCTCCTCCTCCTTCTCCTCTCCTTCCTTCTCTTGTATATCATTATATACACGAGTATCGTTCGAAAAAAAAACACAATATGTCGCTAAGCCCGCAATCATGAAATTATTGACATTTCGCCACATTTTATGTCCCAGGTTCTATTAACTATAATTTTTGTTAACTCTCTTTCTACTTGCTTTTACAATCTAATCCTCCAGTCTTCTCCCTCCTTCCTCCTCCCCCCCCACTTTCTCACCTTACTTCTCTCCTTATAGCAACCCAATTCCATCGTACTACTGCGGACACCCACACTAAATCCTTCAATTACCAGAACTTTGCAAATATCCACTTCGTCGTTAGATTATATATTGTGTTGACGCTACAAGGACGAGTGATGTACTTGTTTACAAGGTCTCTTAGGTCAAGTGTGAGTTTTTGCGACAGCAGTTCAAAACGCAAATTTCTTGAAGACTTGATGGGAGGTCAAAACTGACCACACCATACTACGGAGTTCTTGACGAATGGTCTGATTCACTACGAAGACTTCTACTCTCCAACGCGACCCAAAAGTAACAGTTCTCGAACTAGATTTTTATTTACGGACTGTTCCTAGCTGACTTTATTCAGCTGAGGGTGAGTAAGAGTTCCACACTTCACACGCACACGCACACGCACAAGCACGCACGTACGCACACACACACACACACACACACACACACACACACACACACACACACACACACACACACACACACACACACACACACACACACACACACACACACACACACACACACACACACACACACACACACACACACACACACGTGGCGCAGTTGGTAGAGTTTCCGGCTGCCCCTACGGCGATCCGGGTTCGAATCCCGCCCAGGGCTGAAATAATATCAGTATCCCTGCGCTGCAAGTCGTTACTCTAACTCTCGTGGGCGGTGAGTTGGGTGTGTGTGTGCGTGTAAGGTCACAGCATTACCCATAGATCGGTCATATACGAGCTCTGAGCTCTCTTCCGGAAGGGAAATAACTGCCGTTCACGAGTTTAACGTGTGATCCAAAATACCATGGTGAAACAAACTCACACACACACACACACACACACACACACACACACACACACACACACACACACACACACACACACACACACACACACACACACACAAACACACACACACACACCGCCGTTTATGGAATAAATAATTACCACTTCCTCTGGCCACCATCATACCTTGTGGCCAATTTTACTGTACATGGGAAATGTGCTCCAAGTATGATATCTCTTTCTTTACGCAGCACAACGCACCGCCCACCCCTCCTCCCTCCCCTCCTCCCCTACTCTCCCTCCTCCTCCTCCTCCTCCTCCTCCTCCTCCTCCTCCTCCTCCCTCCTCCCCCCCGTACGTTGGCCTGGAGCCATGAAAGATGAATGGCTTCACAGACACACTTCCCAAATCTTTACAGAGCCACAAAAGTCTGATCTTCATCTCCTTTCTCTCTTCCTCTTCTTCACTTTCCTCTTTTTCCTTCTCCTCCTCCGCTTTCTCTAATTTCTCATCCATATTCTCCAGCTCCTTCCCCTTCCATCTCCTTATCATTCTCCTCTTCCTCCTCCTCCCCTACGAACCAGAGTAGCAAAGTATATTTTATTTTATTGGATACCACTCAAAAATAAATAAATGAATAAATAAATTAATAAATAAAATTAAATAGATAAATAAATAATGAATAGAAAATATTCTTTAAAACCTCAATTATTCTATCTCTTCGAAGGACATAAGCGCTGATTATTGCCGATGGTATATACTCCTCCGACTCCTCCTCTACGTCTTCATTTCCTTTATCTTCCTCTACTTCATGACCTCTTCCTCCCCCTCCTCCTCCTCCTCTTTCCCCTCGACATCCCTCTCAGCCTCCATCTTCTCCTCCTCATCATCATGAACTTCTTCAACCTTCAACTCCTCATGCTCGTCCTCCTCTTTTTTCTTCTTTCTCCTTCTCCTCCTCATTTTTCCTCCTCCTCCATCTCCGACTCTACCTCTTACTTCTCAACCTCCACTACTTCCTTCTTCACCTCCTCCTCTTGTACCTCTTCCTCCTCTACCACTTCCTACTCCTATTCCTCTTCCGCCTCTTCAACTTCCGCTACCTCGTTTTCCTCCTGTTCCTCTACTTCCTTCTTAACTCCTCCTGCCCAACCTCATCTATATCCCTGTCCTTTACTACCTCCTCCTCCTCCTCCTCCGCTAATTCCTCTTTCTCCCCTTCCGGTCAGATCACCTTCTTTCTTGATTTTGAACAGCCATTTCCCCCTCATGATGAGTAACCATGTTTGAGTTGACCTATGGCTTCCTATCATCGGCTCCTGCAGGCCATCCTGCTCGTTCTAATATCCCAGTACGTCACCCGTCTTCTTCAGGTTTTCCAGCTACATCTATATTTGCCCTTAAACGTTATTTTTTTTTTTTCTAAGATGGGAGGGAGGGTGGAGGGGTGTGAAGTGTTTTCGGGGATGAAATGGGTGGGAATGTTTTTGTGCCTTGTCCTTTTTGGCTACCCCCCTGGTAAGGGGGGAAAAAAGCCTTGGTATATGTATGTATGTACCAAACGTTTTTCCCTAACTTCGTAGATATTCCTTTTCTGGACGCATTCTGAATTAGTCCCTCATTTGATCTTTGATGGATTCTCCTCATTCCTTTCCCCCACCTCCCATGACGTCTCTCTTACTCTTCCTCAGTGTCCTTGCCTAGGCTTCTGTATCTTCCGCGAGGAAGGGGAGGAAGAGGGGGGAGGGGGTGGCATTTCCAAACCTCATAACTCTTACCTTCGTTACCGAAATGGTCAAAGATCCTATCACTGGCATGCAACTTCAGCGCCATGCAATCCTTTAACGACTACTTACGAGACTTATAGGACACCCCCCCCCCCCGACCCTCATCCACTCGCCTCTAGCTCTCCTTCTGAAACCAAAGTCCACGCGGGAGAGGGAGAGAGGCAGAAAGGGAGAGAAGGAAAGAAGGAGAGGGGAGGGAGAGGGAGAGGGAGGGAGAGAGAGAGAATGAGAGAGGGAGGGAGGGAGGGAGAGAGAGAGAGAGAGAGAGAGAGAGAGAGAGAGAGAGAGAGAGAGAGAGAGAGAGAGAGAGAGAGAGAGAGAGAGAGAGAGATAGAGAGATATAGAGAGAAAGAGAGAGAGAGAGAGAGAGAGAGAGAGAGAGAGAGAGAGAGAGAGAGAGAGAGAGAGATAGAGAGAGAGAGAGAGAGAGAGAGAGAGAGAGAGAGAGAGAGAGAGAGAGAGAGAGAGAGAGAGAGAGAGAGAGAGAGAGAGAGAGGCACAAACAGAGAGAGAGCATCAGCATAAAGAAGAACGCAAAGATTGCAGGATTCGTTCTTTGATATGTTGTTGTGACTGTACCCTGTGTAATGCGCGAGTCATTTGTTTTTACTGTTATCATTTATTAATCATGATCATGACCATCATTGTCATCATTATAATCATCATCATCATTGTCTTCAATCAGTTAATTGGAGACACTATCACACCGAAGTGGTAGAAGATATTTAAGTAGGACAGCAGAAAAGAGGGAGAGTAAGAGCTAAAACTAACCAAAAAATACATAGACATATTTTTAGTGCAGGTAAGTTTCCAGTTACGAGTGCATATTAAATGGCTTGGTCCGTGGAAATGTCAATAAACTCACTGAAATAAAGAGTGCGTGAAATATGCAGTAAGTAGCCCATACTGGGTCGCTTAAACATTGACCTGTTCAACATGTATCCTAACGAGTCATCTGTTCATTGTGACAATGTTCCCTGAAGGTCACGTTCTGTTCTTCTTTAAGCATCCCTCTAGTATGATCATACATAAATCTGGATTCACAGTAGTTCTTAGAATCTTTAACTTACGATTGCCGCCAGGTGATTTTATTCAGCTGAAGGAAAACCCATATAGACGTCAAAGGACTCACCAAATACACGTTTTGTATGTTCAGTGCATACACACTGGTGAACTTTTTCATGTAATAAATTTGAACGAGAAGCCATGCTGTAGCTTCTTGTTGTTCTATCAGTAACAGACAGCGCTGGTGTCCTTGGGGACAATATCACAAGACTTGGAGTTAGAAGAGTTAAAGGAAAGATTTAGTGAAGGCAAAGATTAGTCTCCATTTTTACAAAAATACGAGTATGTTGGGCGACTTGGTTCGTATGGATATCACTAAATTACCCTAAAAGACCCACTGTATAAAATCATTCTAATAATAAACAGTAATAAATAAAATAATCACTAAAAAGAAGTCTCCATAAGAGACCGTAATTTTAGAAACGTCTTTCTGCTTTACATCTCAGATACTCTCCAGCTTATCTTAAGCCATCGTCCAGCCATCTTGAGCGTTAGTGAAAGGGACATTCTGCCACATTCAAATACGTAAAATATATATATATATATATATATATATATATATATATATACGGCGTTTTTCGACAAGAATTTTTGAGGTCCTAAAGTCGGAATTTCAGAGAGCCCTCGGTACTGTGACAGGAGCAGATTCCGAAGTCCAGAAGTCAAATCAGAATAGGAGTTCGCTACAACGGGGTTGATGTACATCATAAGAAGGTTTCTTATTTTCTCTCTCTTTCTCTTTGTTTTTCTCTATTTCATTTGTTTATTTATTTACTTATTTGTTTGTTTATCTATTTATTTATTTTTATTTTTCGCTGTCGTCGAGCGCCTACTTGCTTATGTGCACGCGCTGGAGAGGACGGAAAATATCGTAATTATATTTGTATGCGTTGAGTTTATGTCCATTTTCCCCTTCGTCATCCATATCTCTCTCTCTCTTTCTCTCTCTCTCTCTCTCATTCTCTCTCTCTCTATCTCTCTCTCTCTCTCTCTCTCTCTCTCTCTCTCTCTCTCTCTCTCTCTCTCTCTCTCTCTCTCTCTCTCTCTCTCTCTCTCTCTCTCTCTCTCTCTCTTTTTCTCTCCTTCTTCTCTTTCTTCATAGATTTCTCCTCTTTTTCCTCCTCTTCTACGTTTTTTTTTCTCGTACTCTTGTTTCTCTTCTTTCTCCACTGCCTCTTCTCCATCCACTTCTTCCACTTCTTCCTCGTTTTTAAAAGTTGCTCCCCATTTCTTGTCTTATTTTTCCTTCCCATGTCTGCTCAGGACAGCGAGTATGTTCCTTATATCGATTACCCATATATTTCATTAGGAATAACCATTGTCTCTACCCTTGTGCACAATATTGCACTAGAGAGGTAGAATGATGTAAGAAAGAATCGGGTAAGAACTGGTTTACCAACAGAATCGTTAACAAATGGAACAAATTTAATCCTGTAGTGAGCGCTGAAACAATCTGTTGTCTTAAGAGAAAGGTAACTTTATGGATGGAGATAATAAGTGGTAATGGACATGGAACTGCCTAGTGTAGGCCTTATGGTCTCTTACAGTTTCCTTTATTTTTATGTTCTTATAGAGAAAATATTTCGGAAGGGCAATCAAACGGAGGGATAGTAGAAGTTAAAAATAGATAAATGAATAATAATGATAATTAAGAGAACATTATGTTTATTGGTTTTATTCCGTCTTGGAGCAATTTTATTTCGCTTAGAAGAAACCATTTTAGATGGCAAAGTGGTACTTGTTACAAATTTTTAATTTCCTTTTCAATTATCACCCCTCCCTTCTTCCGTGTTCATCTCCACCCCAAACTTTTTCTTCTTTTTCTTTTTTTCTTTTTTCTTTTTTTCTCCTTAGTCCTTTCTACCTACCACCTTCATTCTCTTCGCTTTTAACGAACATCGTTTTCTTTCTCATCTTCGGTCCTCATCTTTCCCTGTCTCTCTCCTGTTCTCACTTTCTTTTCCCCCCTTTCTCTGGTC
>NC_134806.1:8752141-8757141 GCF_046742065.1 Oratosquilla oratoria | reverse complement strand
AGTTCCAACTTTGGGTCGCTCTCTGGCTAAAGCAAAACGCCTGGTCTTGATCTCATGTCAAAAGGTTTTGGACACACAGCTTCTTATGGTAAAGTGATACGATTTTTTTAATGGGATCAGTCCTTTCACTTAGTCATTGGTCATACAGAAGTAGAGTAGCCACATTGCTCGGTGGAATATTGATCAGAATTTCCTTTATTCGATAGCTTCTGCTGGTACTGACATTCGTCAGATTGACGCAACAACAACAACAACAACAACCACATCCACAACAACCACAACAACAACAACCACAACAACAACAACAACAACCACAACAACAACAACAACCACAACAACAACAACCACAACAACAACAACCACAACCACAACCACAACCACAACAACCACAACCACAACAACCACAACAACCACAACCACAACCAACACAACCACAACCACCACCACCACAACCACCACAACCACAACCACCACAACCACAACCACCACAACCACAACCACCACAACCACAACCACCACAGCCACAGCCACAACAACCACAACCACCACAACCACAGCCATCACAACCACAACCACAACCACCACAACCACAACAACCACAACCACAACAACCACAACCACAGCAACCACAACAACCACAACCACAACAACCACAACCACAACAACCACAACCACAACAACCACAACCACAACAACCATAACCACAACCACAACAACCACAACCACAACCACAACAACCACAACCACAACCACAACCACAACAACCACAACCACAACCACAAGAACCACCATCATCACAACAACAACAACAACCACCATCACAACAACAACCACCACCATCACAACAACAACCACCACCATCACAACAACAACCACCACCATCACAACAACAACAACCACCACCATCACAACAACAACAACCACCACCATCACAACAACAACAACCACCATCACAACAACAACAACCACCACCATCACAACAACAACAACCACCACCATCACAACAACAACAACCACCATCACAACAACAACAACCACCATCACAACAACAACAACCACCACCATCACAACAACAACAACCACCACCATCACAACAACAACAACCACCACCATCACAACAACAACCACCATCACAACAACAACAACCACCACCATCACAACAACAACCACCACCATCACAACAACAACAACCACCACCATCACAACAACAACAACCACCACCATCACAACAACAACCACCACCATCACAACAACAACAACCACCACCATCACAACAACAACCACCATCACAACAACAACAACCACCACCATCACAACAACAACAACCACCACCATCACAACAACCACCACCATCACAACAACAACCACCACCACCACAACAACAACCACCACCACCACCACAACAACAACCACCACCACCACAACAACAACCACCACCACCATCACAACAACAACCACCACCACCATCACAGCAACAACCACCACCATCACAACAACAACCACCACCATCACAACAACAACCACCACCATCACAACAACAACCACCACCACAACAACCACAACCACAACAACTACCACCATCACAACAACAACAACAACCACCATCACAACAACAACAACCACCACCATCACAACAACAACCACCACCATCACAACAACAACCACAACCACAACAACCACAACCACAACAACCACCACCATCACAATAACAACAACCACCACCATCACAACAACAACCACCACCATCACAACAACAACCACCATCACAACAACAACAACCACCACCATCACAACAACAACAACAACCACCACCATCATAACAACAACAACCACCACCATCACAACAACAACAACCACCACCATCACAGCAACAACAACCACCACCATCACAACAACAACAACCACCACCATCACAACAACAACAACCACCACCATCACAACAACAGCCACCACCATCACAACAACAACAACCACCACCATCACAACAACAACAACCACCACCATCACAACAACCACCACCATAACAACAACAACAACCGACACCATCACAACAACAACAACCACCACCATCACAACAACCACCATCAAAACAACAACCACCACCATCACAACAACAACAACCACCACCATCACAACAACAACAACTACCATCACAACAACTACCACCATCACAACAACAACAACCACCACCATCACAACAACAACCACCACCATCACAACAACAACCACCACCATCACAACAACAACCACCACCATCACAACAACAACCACCACCATCACAACAACAACAACCACCACCATCACAACAACAACAACCACCACCATCACAACAACAGCCACCACCATCACAACAACAACAACCACCACCATCACAACAATAACAACCACCACCATCACAACAACAACCACCACCATCACAACAACAACAACCACCACCATCACAACAACAACAACCACCACCATCACAACAACAACAACCATCACAACAACAACAACCACCACCATCACAACAACAACAACCACCACCATCACAACAACAACAACCACCACCATCACAACAACAACAACCACCACCATCACAACAACAACAACCACCACCATCACAACAACAACCACCATCACAACAACCACCATCACAACAACAACAACCACCACCATCACAACAACAACCACCACAATCACAACAACAACCACCACCATCACAACAACAACCACAACAACAACCACAACAACAACAACCACAACAACAACCACCATCACAACAACAACAACCACCTTCACAACAACAACCACCACCATCACAACAACAACCACCACCATCACAACAACAACAACCACCACCATCACAGCAACAACAACCACCACCATCACAACAACAAAAACCACCACCATCACAACAACAACAACCACCACCATCACAACAACAACAACCACCATCACAACCACCACCATCACAACCACCACCATCACAACCACCACCATCACAACCACCACCACCATCACAACAACAACAACCACCATCACAACCACCACCATCACAACCACCACCATCACAACCACCACCATCACAACCACCACCATCACAACCACCACCATCACAACCACCACCAACACTTTTCACTCCTCATCTTCATCCTAATCCTCCTCCTCCTCCTCCTGGTAGGTCGCGTTAGGGATGATAAGCGAGGGGCATGAATGGACAAAACTCGCTTTGTATCTTCGAGCGTAACCCTCGCACAGCGTCGAAGTCAAAGAAGCACCAAGGGCAGGACAAGAGCGGCGAGAGGCCTCCATCTATCCACCCTGAGAGATGGGGAGAGAGGAAGAGAGAGGGAGAGGGAGGGAGAGAGAGAGAGAGAGAGAGAGAGAGAGAGAGAGAGAGAGAGAGAGAGAGAGAGAGAGAGAGAGAGAGAGAGAGAGAGAGAGAGAGAGAGAAAGAGAGAGAGAGAGTTAGAGAGAAAGAGAGAGAGAGAGAGAGAGAGAGAGAGAGAGAGAGAGAGAGAGAGAAAGAGAGACATACATAGAGACAGATATATATATATATATATATATATATATAGAGAGAGAGAGAGAGAGAGAGAGAGAGAGAGAGAGAGAGAGAGAGAGAGAGAGAGAGAGAGAGAGAGAGAGAGAACCGTATGTTCTCTGCGTTGTGGTGTTAGTAGCTGGTTACGCAGCGATCAATAATTAACCAAGTCCTTCCATCCTTGTTTCCACCCTTCCATCCTTGTTTCCGCCCTTCCTTCCTTCTTTCCGTCCTTCCTTCCTTCCTTCTTTCCGTCCTTCCTTCCTTCTTTCCGTCCTTCCTTCCTTCCTTCTTTCCGTCCTTTCTTCCTTCTTTCCGTCCTTTCTTCCTTCTTCCCGTCCTTCCTTGCTTCTTTCCGTCCTTCCTTCCTTCCTTCTTTCCGTCCTTTCTTCCTTCTTTTCGTCCTTCCTTCCTTCTTTCCGTCCTTCCTTGCTTCTTTCCGCCCTTCCTTGCTTCTTTCCGCCCTTCCTTCCTTCCTTCTTTCCGTCCTTTCTTCCTTCTTTCTGTCCTTCCTTCCTTCTTTCCGCTCTTCCTTCCTTTCTGTCCTTTCTTCCTTCCTTCTTTCCGTCCTTCCTTCCTTCTTTCCGTCCTTTCTTCCTTCTTTCCGTCCTTCCTTCCTTTCTTCTTTCCGTCCTTTCTTCCTTCTTTCCGTCCTTTCTTCCTTCCATCTTTCCGCCCTTCCTTCCTTCTTTTCTTCTTTCCATCCTTCCTTTCTTCTTTCTGCCTTTCCTTCTGTCCGTCCGTCTTTCCTTCCTTCCTTCCTTCCTTCCTTCCTTCCTTCCTTCCTTCCTTCCGCCCTTCCTTCCTTCCGCCCTTCCTTCATTCCTTCTTTCCTTCCTTCCTTCCGCCGTCCTTCCTTCCTGCCTTCCCTACCGCACATCCACAGTCGATCCACGATTCTGAGGGTCCTTTCTACCTCTCTACTTCTACCTCTCTTGCTCGACCTCAAAAACTAAACGCCAACTCACTTTACCCCCTGGGACGCCACCCAGATCTCCGGGAGTACGCCTCTGCAACAACAACAACCCTTCTACAGCTACAGCTACAACTCTACACCTCTCCCCCTTCCCATTCCCCTTCCTCCCTTCTTCTCGTCCATCTTGCGTATTGTTGATTACGTGACGAACCAATTGAGGCAGTATTTTATATTCGTCTATCCTGCTGTCCATCCCTCCTTCAATTACTCTCACTTTTAGATTACATACGATCTAAGTTGGGGAAGACCTATTCCAGTCAAAAATTAGATGCACAAACTTGTAATATCTCCGGTAAAAGACAGACATTAGGGAATATAAAAGAAAAGATAATATGAAGATCTCCGTGAGGCATTTCATTTGGAAACTGGGAACCTGCTTTTTTCAGTGCCATTCTCGTCTGCTTTGCTCTGGATTTCTTTCCGCTCATTTAACTGAGATTCTACCAACACATTTCTCTAACATTTAACCTATTGCGATGATATGCGTCTCTACACACT
>NC_134806.1:8739641-8744641 GCF_046742065.1 Oratosquilla oratoria | reverse complement strand
TTTATATTTATATATATATATATAATATATTTATATATATAACATATTTATATATATATATATATATATATATATATGTGTGTGTGTGTGTGTGTGTGTGTGTGTGTGTGTGTGTGTGTGTGTGTGTGTGTGTGTGTGTGTGTGTGTGTGTGTGTGTGTGTGTGTGTGTCCCTCTTTGTCTTTCTTCACCCCCCCCTTTTTTTTTCTTTGGCTTCCCTTTTCTGTCTAGCTTGTTTTATGGTCATCAGCTATCTTCATAAAAATCCTTATGATCTTATACACATGTGTGTATGCGTGTGATTGTGAAGCAAATATAAACGCAAAGCTTTATCATAGTCTTTGAAATCAATGCAGTGTAATACAATGTCGACGGGAGAGCAAAGCTGCCGATATTATTTATAACGAAGTGCGAAACAGTAATTATCATATACACAAGCTTATGAACTAGCAAACAAAACCCAATCAACTAAGTAAGCAAACTGATTAATTGGTAGACGTTACAGTGTATTCATTAGGTCTTTATTCATATTCTTTTCAAAAGTTGAAATAAACATAAAGTTAACCATGTAGTAAAGTGATCAAATTCACTGATTACGCGCTGGGCGGATATATTTCATCCTACTTTTAGATTAAATCTAACAACTTGGTTTCCGTCGCTGTCAGTTCCTTCTCAGATCTTGAAGACCTTTTTAGAGTTCCCGAGATTCTCCCTCACTTTCTCTCTCTCCCTCTCTCTCCCCTCTCTCTCTCCTCTCTCTATCCCCTCTCTCTCCCTCTCTCTTTCTCCCTCTCTCTCTCTCTCTCTCTCTCTCTCTCTCTCTCTCTCTCTCTTTTTTTTCTCTCTGACAACGGTTTAGAAGCTCGTCAATGTATCTTTTTCTGTATGTCATGTTCCATAAAGAAACAGCATATTCCATATTTGGTAAAATAATGATCTATGCAACTGTAGGACTTTACCTAAAGTATGTTACCTGGAATCCAATTTTCTTTCACTGAGGGAGAAAAGCGTAGGAGGTGTCTAGAAGAGAAAGGGGTAAATGCCACACCTACTCGGTACGGAAATACAATTCTTAGGGCGCACGTTGTTAAGAGTTAGAATGGCTTCCGCATGACGCCAGCATTATCCCTTTTGCTAATCTAGACGTCTCATACACATACACGTACACATACACACACACACACACACATTTACACACACACTTCTGACGTAAACTTTCTATCCAAGAAACATTGGTTTTATTGTAACTGCAGCTTCAACTACAAGCAAGACCATATCGATGTGTGAGCACACCTCAATAAGTCCAGGCATACATATGCATTATGCAATATGTTATGCAGATGATAGGATTGTTTTAAATTCCAACCCGTGGGTGCGTTGGTGTTTTGTTCAGATTCTGTGAATGGTTCTTTTTTTCTTTATCTAAAATTTTTAAAGAGAAAAAAAAAGGGGGAACCAAAAATATTTTTAATAAAATATGATTCCCGCCTGGAGTTGCTTCAGAAAGAAAGGAATGAAGAATATAGGCATTCAAATACAAGTCTTGAGTTAGAGAAAAATATTTCGGCTCTATATCATAAAAGTAAATAGACAAATATTTCTAAGCAGTAATTAAACATGAAATTATGATGATGATGATGATGATTCAGTTCAACGTCGCAAAATATCCCAATCAGGGAGCTAGGAAGGTCCCCCTTTACAGAGGACTTTGTTAACGTGGAAGAAATTAATGTGAAATAAACGACGATAATTATTTATACAATAGATTCTTGCTCAATAATGACACCCTTCTTCTCTGGCCTGGAGGGCTCCGGACAGCTTCAAAATACCATATCTAATTATAATTATTGAGAGTTCACGAAGAAACAGTTCCTCAAGCAAGTAAAATACAGCTCCGATTTCTAAAGATGTTAAGTATGACCCTGTTACCGCTACAATATCAAGCGATTAGAGATGATAATCGTGGGCAATTTCTTCTTGTATTGGTGGAATTGGACGCTACTTATAGCCTGGTAGTGTCATTAATGGATATATCCCTTTCAGAGTAATTTTAGTATTTCTTTGGCAATAACTTACGCTTTTATCTTTGGAGACATTACCCCTCTGGTAGAGGCGCTAAAGGGCAGATTAATGGTGGTTTGCAGAACGGTGGAATAAAAAAGATTGAAGGAAAATAGCACTTTTTTTTAGTGGATATTAGTGACTAATCATAAAGGAGTGCGGCATGATCTTTTTTCCGTATGGATATCACTCATTTTTTTAAAATGGTGACTGCATAGAAACGTGCATTCAATACCTTATGCTGGACTTTATGAAATTACATGGGAGTTTATCACATAATGACCTGCTATCTCGGGACAAAATATGTGTGTACTTGTCATAGAGCGGTATTAGATAGATGGTTCCGTCATTTCTTGGGATCATTTGACTAGATACTCTTTACATACGAGCAACGTTACTCTCCAATTCATGCAACGTAAATGTCAAGGTCCAAACAGTCTCAGTCTCCCGCCTAGTGAAATACGGCTACCAATGTCCGTAGACTGATTCTGCGTTCAGACGCACCGTCACCTGCAGCTGCTTTCACGGCGACAAGCTGGGCCGAGACGCTGGAGTGCACGAAGCCCGGATGTAGTTGCGTGTCTGACGCTGTTCTGCTCTTCCTCCTCTTTCTCGCCCTCCTCTTCCTCTCCCTCTCACCCCCTCACTGCTTCCTACTTCCGACATCCAGCCCTGCCTCACTCAGCACAACTCTCAATATTTTGAAATTACTATCGTAACCGTCTCCCACCTTCTTCTCTTGTACAACTTTCATGGTGCATCAAGGGCGAAGTATTTCACGTCTTTCCTCTTCCTTCTCCCGACTCTCTTTATTTCATATTCCTTCGCCTCCAATACTTTCTTGATGCGCGGCGTATTTAATATTATTTCCCTTCCCTTCTGATCTCAATTATTCTGCTCTTTCTTTGTTTTCTTCCTCGTATTGTAAAATTGTCCTTTCAAGATGTGCTTCATTCTGCAAATGTCTTTAAGCCCTTAAAGAGGTACTGCATCGGGCCACTAGTTTCGTGGTTAGATTGTAGTCTGCATTCCACTGCTTTTGCATAATAGTGCTTCTTCGTTTGTAAAGTTATGTTAGTCACTATGTAAGGACTGGAGACATCCCCACGAATCAATACCACAGCATTTCTCCAAGACAAGAGACTTGTT
This sequence comes from Oratosquilla oratoria, assembly GCF_046742065.1. NCBI lineage: Eukaryota > Metazoa > Arthropoda > Malacostraca > Stomatopoda > Squillidae > Oratosquilla > Oratosquilla oratoria. The sequence continues at coordinate 8,741,433 of NC_134806.1, read as the reverse complement.
TCCATTCAAAATACAATACCAATTTTCTTTTTCTCTCTCTCATACCAGTCTACTATTTTCCATAAATCTCGACTTTGTTTCCTCTGAGATAACTGAGATATTGAACAGTTATTGTTATCACGGTTGTCGGATAACTCAGGCTGTTCTTTATACATGCATGCGCACACACATACACGTACACACACACACACACACACACACACACACGCACACACACACACACACACACACACACACACACACACACACACACACACACACACACACACACAAATAGGCACAAACAAACACCTAGTATTATCTTTATTAGACCACGTTTGCTGTTCTTTCACTTTTCCACAAAGGTGGCTCCCAGACTCGATGCCAAATTCTCTGCTTAAGCTCCGAGATGCCACCGGCTCTCAGTCAAGTACCAAAAAGAGTTCTTACGTCACCAAGCAAGCAACACGCTCTCCTTTTTCCCAGAAGAGGAAGTTGGAGTGAAAGGAGAACGAATTGAGAGACAAAAACTAAGGTGTAAACGGAAACGCAAAGGAGACGGCGGGACTGAGGAGGAAAAGAATGATGATGATAAAGAGGAGACACACGTGATGGATGCGACGGCGACGGGAGCGGTAGAGGCGACAGTTTGGGTGGTGGAGGTGGGGGTGGTGGCTGCAATAAGAGTTGTGTTGATTGCAGAGTTGATGGTGGCGATGGGTAGCGATGGTGACTGATATTGAACACTCGATGGAGGTGAGACGAGGATGAGGATGAGGATGAGGATGAGGACGAGATAAAGGATGAGGAATAGGTGGAAGGTGAAGACGAAGCGGAAGAAGAGAAGGAAGATGAAAAGCTAGAGGGTGGAGATGAAAAAAAAAGAGAAAAAGGACTAAGAGAAGTGTGGGTAGTGGAAGAATATGAAAACGATGATAAACATAACGTGACACAGAAGACTGCGGTGTGGCAGAATAAGCGAGCTGGTGCTCATTGTTGAAGAAAGATATAGTGGGGTGAGAAAGCATGGAGAGGGGAAGAGTATTTTGTCAACAGGAGGTAAAGAAGGAAGAGAAAGAGGAGACTAAGAAGCAGAATCTGGCGAGAAGGGAAGAAAGACGGGGGCTGACATTTACGCGGTGACAGAGAAGGTTGATACTTTCAGTAAGGAAGGAAGGAGAAAGGTATATATATATATATATATATATATATATATATATTATATATATATATATATATATATATATATATATATATATATATATATATATTACCGGGGCGTATTCAGCCCTTTTGTCCTTACGGACTATATCGCAATGAAAATGTGGACACAGAGGTAATAAAAAATTAAAACGGGTTATGAAATGAAGGTATATTACAGGTTCAAAATTGAAGACCTTTCTTTTGAATGGACATTAACCTCCAATCTTAAAAGAATGCTGTGACTGATTCGTAGTGACACCACTAAAATCCTTAAAAATATTGACCGCAATAAATCTATGTGTCAGGACTCCTATATGGTGGGAGAGGGGGAAGCGGGACAGGGAGTAAGGGGAAGACTGAGAAACGAGTTCATTCCGCATCCAGGCGGGATCCCCCAGTATACGTATGCAGCCGGAGCTCCCTGAAGACGACGGTCCAGTGCGCGGATACAATAACTCGACAACCATGTCATTCTTAAAGCACCTGACCCTTGAGAAAGTATTGTATACAGTGTAATAATTGTACAGAACTTACTCCTCCTTGAATGAGATCAAATACAACTGTAGACAGGATAACCTGGACAACAGGTATTTGTGATCTTTATAATTGT
>NC_134806.1:8727141-8729641 GCF_046742065.1 Oratosquilla oratoria | reverse complement strand
TATAGGCGAATTTTGTTAAGCCCTGAATGAAATATTAATAAAAAATTATAAAGGAAGTCGTAAAAGACAGGAGGAGCTAGGCACCAGTAACAAGCAGCGTCATCGAAAAGAATGGAAACCGAAAGACATTAAGGAAATAAAAAAAAAAAGATATACGAGAGAGAGTTATTGTTAACAGGAGGCAGATTTTGAATGTATCCTTTCATTTTATTACGCGTGCTTTCTATACAAAGCACAGTTCTCTTTTCTTCTTCTGTTAGTCTTCTTAGAAGTTCTTCAATGTTGCCGACGCTTCGGAACTGCCTGGTTTTATTTTCTGGGTAAAGACCATCATTAACAGAGTACAAAATCACCGTCAGCTGTCATTCCCAGAAGCAATTTACATCAAAACAAGAGGGCCCACAATGAACGTTCAAGTTTAGGACTTACAAACACTACCATCAGCAGGACGAAACACAGATAGAGCTGTCGTGAACAAACGGGGTTTTCATTGGTCAGCTGTCGGCCAATGAACGCTCCCCTTCTTCGGTTGTGCTTTCTACGTTCCTCTCCATTACTATACAAGACATCGTCCAACTCAAGAGTTTTACATATTGATTGATATAGATGCAAGTCTCGATGTCCAAGTCTACTGCTACATGCCCCCTGGGTCACGATAAAAGCCCTAATATATATCCATTAAAAGTGTTTAGTGGAAGTAGTCTGCTGATATATACTATTATCATTTCATTTCCCTACACATTCATATTCCCATCCTACAAAAGCCGATCTCGCGAGAAGGGGATTCTGTCCTAGGTAGTCCATAGTCTATTTTACCCTGAAGATCCGAAACGTCGGTAACATTAGAACTCCACAGAAGATTAATATAAAAAAGAAAACTGTGCATTGTATATAAAACGTACACAATTAAGCAAATATAAATTCTTAAAAGATTACTTAGCTATACCAGAATGATACAAATAGTGTGTGTCAAAGGATGCATGTAACATACAAGAAGAACAAAAGGTCCGAAAGCAGTGAAGAAGAAAGTGCAAAGTGTCCTTTTGATAAATGGGAAAAGAGAGGGAGAAGACAGGACGCTTATGTTCCGGATCAGCTGTTTTCACTTCGAGGCACGCGCACCCCATCATGTAAACAATCTATGTACACTTATATATATATATATATATATATATATATGTATATATATATATATATATACATATATATATACATATATATATATCATATATATGTATATATACATATATATATGTATATATATATATATATATATATATATATATATATATATATATATTGCACATTTTAGATAATCCTATTCATTCTCATGGATACGTTTTCAAAAATATAGAAACCGCCTCAACTATTTCAAAATATTTCTACTATATATACTCGTATATGCACATATATATATGTATATATATGTATATATATATATATATATATGTGTGTGTGTGTGTGTGTGTGTGTGTGTGTGTGTGTGTGTGTGTGTGTGTGTGTGTGTGTGTGTGTGTGTGTGTGTGTATTCACCTCGGATCTGCTGCAGTCTCTGTCGAGACAGCCAGACACCACCCTACGGCAGTGAGCTCAGAGCTCATTATTTGCCGATCTCTGGGTAGGTCTGAGACCACTCACACACCACACACCGGGACAGCAAGGTCACAACTCCTTGACTAACGTCCCGTACCTACTCACTGCTAGGTGAACAGGGGTTACATGTGAAAGGAGACAAACCCAACTTAACTCCGCCCGGCCGAGGAATCGAACCCCGGTTCTCTGGCTTGTGAGGCCAGTGCTTTACCAATCCGCCATCGAGCCGTGTGTGTGTGCGTGTGTGTGTGTGTGTGTGTGTGTGTGTGTGTGTGTGTGTGTGTGTGTGTGTGTGTGTGTGTGTGTGTGTGTGTGTGTGTGTGTGTGTATTCACCTTGGTCTTTGGATCACGTGTTGGACTCGTGATCGACAGCTATTTCCCTACCGGAAGAGAGCTCAGAGCTCATATGACCGATCTATGGGTAATGCTATGACCTTTCACATACACACACACCCAACTCCCCGCCCACTAGAGTCAGAGTAACGACCCGAAGCACAGCGATACCAAAATAATTTCGGCCCTGGGCAGGATTCGAACTGGGTACTGTGTGTGTGTGTGTGTGTGTGTGTGTGTGTGTGTGTGTGTGTGTGTGTGTGTGTGTGTGTGTGTGTGTGTGTGTGTGTGTGTGTGTGTGTGTGTGTGTGTGTGTGTGTGTGTGTGTGTGTGTGTGTGTGTGTGTGTGTGTGTGCGTGTGTGTGTGTGCGTGTGTGTGCGTGCATGCGTGTGTGTGCGTGCATGCGTGTGTGTGTGTATGTGTGTGTGTGTGTGTGTGTGTGTGTGTGTGTGTGTGTGTGTGTGTGTGTGTGTGTGTGTGTGTGTGTGTGTGTGTGTGTGTGTGTGTGTGTGTGTGTGTGTGTGTGTGTGTGTGTGTGTGTGTGTGTGTGTGTGTGTGTGTGTGTGTGTGCG
>NC_134806.1:8717141-8722141 GCF_046742065.1 Oratosquilla oratoria | reverse complement strand
TGAAACTGAAAAAATATTACTGGAAAATTGAACCTGATGAAGAGGGGGAGGGGTACGGGGAGGGGAGGGACAGGAGAGAGAGAGAGAGAGAGAGAGAGAGAGAGAGAGAGAGAGAGAGAGAGAGAGAGAGGGCGCAGGAGGTGCAGGAGGAGGAGGAGGAGGAGGAGGAGGAGGAGAAAAAGGAGGAGGTGGAGGAAGTGGAGGAGGAGGAGGAAAAGGAGGAGGTGGAGGAGGTGGAGGAGGTGGAGGAGGTGGAGGAGGTGGAGGAGGAGGAGGTGGAGGAGGAGGAGGAGGTGGAGGAAGTGGAGGAGGTGGAGGAAGTGGAGGAGGAGGAGGAGGAGGAGGTGGAGGAGGAGGAGGTGGAGGAGGAGGTGGAGGAGGAGGTGGAGGAGGAGGTGGAGGAGGTGGAGGTGGAGGTGGAAGAGGAAAAGGAGAAGGTGGAGGAGGAGATGGAGGAGGAGGAGGAGGTGGAGGGAGTGGGGGAGAAGGTGGAGGAGGAGGTGGAGGAGGAGGTGGAGGAGGTGGAGGTGGAAGAGGAGGAAGAGGAGGAGGAGGAGGAGGTGGGGGAAGAGGAGGAGGTGGAGGAGGAGGTGGAGGAGGAGGAGGAGAAGGAGGTGGAGGAGGTGGAGGTGGAGAAGGAGGTGGAGAAGGAGGAGGTGGAAGAGGAGGAGAAGAAGGAGGAAGAGGAGGAGAAAGAGAAAGATGAGGAAGAGAAGGAGGAGGAGGAGAAAGAGAAAGAGGAGGAAGAGAAGGAGGAGGAGGAGAAAGAGAAAGAGGAGGAAGAGAAGGAGGAGGAGGAGAAAGAGAAAGAGGAGGAAGAGAAGGAGGAGGAGGAGAAAGGAGGAGGAGGAGAAAGGAGGAGGAGAAAGGAGGAGGAGGAGAAAGGAGGACGAGAAAGGAGGACGAGGAAGAAGGAGGAGGAGGAGGAGACGAAGGAAGGGGTAGAAAGAGAAAGGAAAGAAAGACGAGAATGGAGGGAGGCGGAGAAGGATGTGAAGACAGAGTATGCGCAAGAAGGTGAAAAAAAAGGACAGAAAATTGAAGAAAAGGAGGAAGGAAAGGAAATAAATAAAAAAAATGAAGAGTGAATAGGAGAATAAGAGAGAAAAAATAAAAAGAGAAAGAAAGAAAAAATAAGAAAAAAAAACGAAAGAAGGAGAGGAAGATTAAGAGTAAAAGTACGAGAACGATATGAAGTAAAAGGAAGACAAAAAGGGAAAAGCGAAGAGAAGACACAATGAGAGAAGAGGAGGAGGAGGAGGAGGAGGAAGAAGAAGAAGAGAGGGACACGAGCTGGGGAGGGGAGAGACGAACGTGGGAGAAAAATTGGAGGGGGAGGGGGACAAGGAGCGAGATTGGACTTGTTAAATGAAACTGTCCGGGGGACGGCCGGACTAGAGGGGGTGGGGGACGGGGGGAGGGGGAGGGGTAGGGGTAGGGGTAGGGGTAGGGGGAGGGGGAGGGGGAGGGGAGGGGGAGGGGGCTGAAGGTGAGGAGGGAGGGACAGTGGGGATGAGGGAGATTGGGGGAAGGTGGGGGGCAATAGAAATCGGATCAAAATCCGCCGAAGCATTTGACCACGGCTAGTATAGCGTGGTTGGCCGCTTACAGAATACATTACATGCATACATACATACATACATATATTCATACATACATACATACATACATACATACATACATACATACATACATACATACATACATTCATACATACATTACATACATACATATATTACATACATTACATTTCATACATACATACATACATACATACATACATACATATATATACATACATACATACATACATACATACATACATACATACATACATACATATACAAAACATATGCACGCACACATGCGCACATACACACGCGGACGCACGCATTCACGTACGCATGCACGTACGCACACGCACACACAAACACATACAGTATATAGATGCACATGAGCGTCTGTTTTTTGCCTTTTGGCCCTTCGTCCGTCTTGGTTGACCCCGCTCCCTTCCACGTTCTGAAAGGCATGGTCTCCCTTTACTTGTTATACTCTCTTTAACCCCTCTCACTCCACTCACTCACTCACTCACTCACTCACTCACTCACTCACTCACTCACTCACTCACTCACTCACTCACTCACTCACTCACTCACTCACTCACTCACTCACTCACTCTCTCTCTCTCTCTCTCTCTCTCTCTCTCTCTCTCTCTCTCTCTCTCTCTCTCTCTGTCTCTCTCTCTGTCTCTCTCTCTAACCACTCGCTAACTCTCTGTTCTTCTTTGACTCACACATTCTTTCTCTTTCTCTCTTTCTCTTTGTTTCCCTCTTCTCTCTCTTTTTCTCTTTCCATTGTTTGACCTATTGACTCACTCTAGTCCTCATTCACTACCTCTTTCCTTCCTTTCTGGTTGCGTGAGAAGGCCCGGCGGAAGGATAGAGGCGCTGGGAAGCTAGAGTCCCTCCTCTTCCTCCTTCCTCCACCTCTTCCCTCAAAACCATTCCTGCACCGTCGCCAAAGGCCTTCGAACTTAGTTCTTGTGTTAGCCGAAGTCCCACATGGCTTTCTTGAAGAGTCTTAAGATTCTGCATCACACTTAGAGGACAAATTTAAGTTTAAGAAGGAAATAGGCAAAGATTAGATAACTTTATGGATGGGGATAACAGATGGCAATGGACATGGAACTGTCTAGTGTAGGTCCTATGGTCTCTTGCAGTCTCCTCCTTTTTTATGTCCTTATGTGAACTGTTCGTGGTGCAAGTTTCCCCTTAGTTGAACAAGAGCATTTGCCGTTAGCAAGAGGGAAAACAATGAATTATACATTTCTCTTTTGTAAACATGTCTGTTGACGTTTCCGACCGCTCAAGATAAACTCAACTTTATCTTCGACTTGTCGTATACGAAAAAAATGAACCGGAATTGAAATGTTCCCATCATGTATTCTATGTTACGTAATCGGGGGCGGGTTCGAGTCCCGCACCTCCCTCCAGTTTCTAGTTGTAGTGGCTGTTACCCACCTCAACAGTCTCTAAAGCACATAGGGCAAGGGAAGTGACGACCTCGGTGGTAACTACACAGCGCCTCCTGGCGTGTGCTGCCAAGACTTGATCATGGAATAGCCGACTTAAAATTAACATCTCCGGTACCTAAAGAGGCTTCACCAACTTCATGGACGTCCCCCTCCCCTCTCCCTCTCCCTCTCCTTCTCCCTCTCCTTCTCCCTCTCCTTCTCCCTCTCCGTCTCCCTCTCCCTCTCCCTCTCCCTCTCCCTCTCCCTCTCCCTCTCCCTCTCCCTCTCCGTCTCCCTCTCCCTCTCCCTCTCCCTCTCCCTCTCCCTCTCCCTCTCCCTCTCCCTCTCCCTCTCCTTGGTATTCCAGCTCTCACCTGCTACTCATCGATCGATCTCTGAGCAGATTTACGCCCACCCGCCCGTCCTCGGCACCACAACTGCTCCTCAGCTCTTTCCTCCCGAGCTGAGCTGAGCTGAGCTGAGCTGGGCTCTGATGAGATCTGCCAGCTTGCCTCTTCCACCTTCTGTCTCAGATGATTTGGCTGCTCCATCGAGGCCCAGAATCTGACCCATGATAGATTAGACATAGACAGACATATATATAGACGCACAGACATATACACACATACATACATACATGCACATACATGTACATACACACATACAGATATACAAACACATATACATACATACACATGCACATATACATACATACATACACACGCACATATACATACGTACATATATCTATACCACTGCTGCTGAAAAAATATTTACTGTTTGACAAAAAGATATGTATTTGTGTAGTTCCCACATGAAGTGGGAGAGGTCTGGATGGCCGCATTGGAGACTATCCGTCCAGCCGCCGACTCTTTCCAGCCTCCGCCACCTCCGCCTTTGGCGCTTCCTCTGCAGTTGTTCCTTCCAGTGGTCGCCTCCCATTTTGACACTCAATGGCACTAGAAGTGCCGAGGGCTTTTGATCTCTACGACGGCGCTGCCAGTTCGCCTCGTGGCACTCACTGGCACCGGCGAAGGAAGGTCTCCGAACGGGTTTTCAGGACAGTTTCCGCTTTTCCTCAAAAGTCGGATTGTTCGTTTTTTTCTAGTCTCTTTTTTTCATTTTTTCAAGGACTGTTCCTAGACATTTCTATGCGTGTGTCTTTTTTATAGCGGTTGTTGCCGTAGTCGCTGTCTTGGTTGCCGCTGTCTCAGACGTCTTCGTCCTCGTCTACGTCGTCGTCCTCTTCATAGGCCCGGTAGTAAGCGTAATCGTCATCTCCTTTGCCCTTATCGTCACCGTCGTCATTTTTGTATTCGCCTTTGTAGTCGTAGTCGGAATCGTTGGAGTCTTCACCATCTTGTTCTTTGTTGCCGTCGCTGTTTTCTGCCATCGGGTGCTATACTCACTGGGATAGACTCTCTCTTGCCCTTCATCTCGTCCTCCTTCTTCCACCCTTCCCCTCACCTCCTCGCTTTCATCCCTTACCTCCCCTGTCCATAACCATCACCCCCCCCCCACACACTCTTCCTTCTTTTGATAAGGACCCTTTTAGGCTTATTATTATTTTTCATATCTTTCCCATTTTGTTTGTGACGCTGGTTCTTCGCCCTTGCCTTGACTGAATGTTTCCGCGCAAGAGAGACAGAGAGCGCGTGGGTACGTGCGTCCGTGCACTTTTTATGTTCCCATCAAGGCTGCCGCAAATGTGAGCGCTGGTTCGACCTTTCAGCAGGGCGGTGTAATGTCACAAACAACTTCCTTTCACTCTACAATATTTTGTCTTGAAATTGCCTCTCGCCCTCCCCCCATCCCCTGCCCACGCTTCTCCCTCGTGCCCTCACTCTGGGCCTCCTAAAGACAGCAGAGAGCCAGAGGCAGGATTTTAGGAAGCAGTGGCCTCTGCCTACAGGACTCCACGTCGTTCCCTTGTTCTTCACCATGAAATATTTTGTGTTCTTTACATTCTTTGTTCTGGCGTTAGCTC
>NC_134806.1:8694641-8704641 GCF_046742065.1 Oratosquilla oratoria | reverse complement strand
TAACAATAAAATAATAAATAAAAACTATGATAATGTAAATAACAAATAAAATACATAAATAAATACATAGGTATAGTTAAATAATAAACAAACAGGTAAATAGTAAATAATGATAAATTGACATATAACTAATAATAAATAAAAATCAGACAGACAAATGATAACAAAACAAAAACAAATAATATAAGATAAATTATAATCATTACAGCATCTTACTTAGGTATTTATCTAAATGATTCTTAAAGCTTCGAACTGAACTACATTGCACTACCTGTGCAGGAAGTTTATTCCATTCATTAACTACACGGTTGGCAAAGTTGTTTCTACCTACTTCCAAATTGAATCTATTTCCGGACAGTTTGAGACCATTGTTTCTTGTCTGATTCTCATTCAATGTAAAAATGTGGTCACTTTTGATGTTGTCAATTCCCTTTAGAATTTTAAAGACCTGTATCAAGTCACCTCTGAGTCTACGCTTTTTTAGGGAAAACAGATTCATATGTTTTAGTCGATTTTCGTATGATATATTTTTGATATTTGGAATCAGTTTTGTGGCTCGCCGTTGTACTTTTTCTAGTCTGTCAATGTCTTTAATGAGATTCGGTGACCATACGGAAACAGCATATTCCAAATGTGGACGAACTAACGATTTATATAGCTTGTTAATGAGTGATGGACTTTTGAAATCAAAAGATCGCGCAATCAGTCCTAGAATCTTATTTGCTCACACACACACCGTACACGCACACGCAAACACACACACACGCACACACATTTGGAAATCAGAGACTGATACATTGGAATCAGGGAGTATGGAGAAAGGGAAACCTTAATTTTGTATCTATACAAGTAGGGACACAACGAACAGTACCTCCTACTACTTAGATTCCTGAACAGGAAACTTACTCTAAAGAGACAAACTTCAAGACACACGACCCATTAAACTTGAAATACGAGATTAGGAATAAGCAGGAAATAAATGAAGATCTTTCCACACACTATGGCCTTTAACGCGAATGGTGGGGCGGGAGGCATGGATGACCCTTGCCCCACGATGCCGTAAGACAAGAGGAGCCATGAATGGATGGATGTGGGATGTAGTGTGTGAAGGCAACCCCTCCCCAGCCTCTTATAAGAGGGGAAATAGCCTATGCTTGTTTGAACAAAGTTAGGTACTGAAAACCTGGAGAGAGAGAGAGAGAGAAAGAGGGGGGAAGAGAGTTGAGAAGGAAAGAGAGAGAAGGAAAGAGAGAGGAGGAAAGAAAGGAGAGAAAGTAAGAAGAATGTGAGTAAGGAGAGAGGGAAAGAGAGGAAAGAAAGAGGAGAGAAAATGAAGGAGAGAGATAGATAGATAGAGAGAGAGAGAGAGAGAGAGAGAGAGAGAGAGAGAGAGAGAGAGAGAGAGAGAGAGAGAGAGAGAGAGAGAGAGAGAGAGAGAGAGAGGGAGGGAGGGAGAGAGGGAGAGAGAGAGAGAGAGAGAGAGAGAGAGAGAGAGAGAGAGAGAGAGAGAGAGAGAGAGAGAGAGAGAGAGAGAGGGAGGGAGGGAGGGAGAAAGAGAGAGAGAGAGAGAGAGAGAGAGAGAGAGAGAGAGAGAGAGAGAGAGAGAGAGAGAGAGAGAGAGAGAGAGAGAGAGAGAGAGAGAGAGAGAGAGAGAGAGAGAGAGAGAGAGAGAGAGAGAGAGAGAGAGAGAGAGAGAGAGAGAGAGAAGAGAGAGAAAGAAGAGAGAAAGAGAGCTGGAGGGAGGAAGGATACGAGGGAGGGAAGGAGAGACAGGGGGGGGGGAGAAGGTCTACGAGTTTGCCCTTGTGTGTGTGTCCCCTTTTCCTACACATCAGCAAAAAATTTGGGCCTCTATTCTTGGTGACAAAATCGCATCGAACAGGTGGAGTCGTAGAAGAAGTGATGTAAGGGAGATAGGACAAGTGGTAGAAAATAATATATATATTTTTTTTTTCAGATTAGTCTCCAACTATAAAGCAAAGTCGAGTGACTCGGTCCGTGGGGATGTAATTAAAGTTCCTGAAATACTGTTTACCTAATACATGCGCTTGTGTATCTTGTGGTGGTGGAAATATTGGAGGTGGTGATGGTACTGGTGGTAGTGTTAGTGTAAAGCGGTGAGGGAGTGATGGTGTGGCGACGGCGGTGCTGGCAAAAACAAGAATTGTAGGTTTTGTAGTATTACTTACAAAGCATGTGAAGAGAGACGAGGTGGAGGTGGAGGAGGAAGAGGAGGAGGAGGAGGAGCAGGAGGAGGAGGAGGAGGGGAGAGGGTTGGCGCGGTCGGGAACGTGACAGAAGTGGGGAGGGTTAGTGGAGGTGGAGGTGGAGAGTAGAGGGGAAGGGTAGCGGAGTCGGTGGATGCGACCTCTGGAGGTGAGAGGGAACAAGTAGGACGAGACGGAAGGGAGGGAGGGAGGGAGGGGCAAGGAACGGAGGCAAAACATACCCTCCTGGCATACGCACGAACGTGCACGCACAGAGGACCGCATCTCCTCCCCCTACACACGCACCCCATCCACACACACACATGCACAGACCACGCTAAAGCTTGCATGCAAGGCGAAAAGGCAAGCAAAATCGAACCTAACCAGGCAAACCCAAGCTAAGCCAAGCCAAGCCAAGCTAGTGCAAGTTAAGTCGGACAAACACAAAGCTCAAAGAAAAGTGAAGACTGAGCTAATCAACAGCGTGTGGGGAAGAGTACGCGTGCGCACGCGCGCGCACGCGCGCACGCGTTCTGCTACAGGGATCAATCAACACGGCAGACCTACTCCATGTACGGTTTCGGACACCCAAATATGACCCATAAATTACCAGAACTCAATGCATATATCTTTCTTAGTTGAAGAAATGTTTCTTCAGACATTATTTCCTTTAGCGAGTAAAGCGAAATAGATAAACGATATTGTATTAATGCCACAATAAGGAAATGTTTGTTTGTATCGTTTTGATATATCCTGTGTCAGGTTTAAGTGTCCTTATTGGTACGCTCTGATGCCAGTGCCCTTTCTCCGTGCCCTGTGTTTATGACCCTTTTCCATACCCATTCTCCTTCACTCCCCTTTCCCTTCGCCCCTTCATGTTTTAGACAGTCGATTCTTTGAGGACTTTCATATGAACCAAATCAATTCGCATTCTTTTACGACTGGAGACTAATCTAAAAAAAATAAACTAAACTTCTCCTAACCTCCTTTAACCTCTCCTTTACCAACGCAACGCCTCCACATCTTGGGTGCAATATTGTCCCCAAGGACAGAGTTGTTATTTATTGCTGACAAAATACCTTCTCCTCCACCCCCTCACCCGTCCACTCCGTCTTTTCCCAGCCAATCAACTTCCTTGAAACGACCAATCGGTTCCAGGGGGGTGAAGCCGCAAATCATGTCGACCCAACACACAAACAAATCCAGAGAAACAAAAAGGAGAGAGACAAACGGAAGGAAGTCAATAAACAAAAGACCAACAGACACGCTGAAACAAACGAGAAAACAAAAAATATAAAATATAAAGTGGAGCAGATGGAAGGATGGGGGTGAAGGAAAGGGGAAGTCAAGGGAGGGAAGGGGAAGAAGAAAGGGAAGGGGAAGGGTAAGAGGAAGGAAGGAAGGAGCACTAAAACCCCTGTGAGTCACACATTCAAGATTTTCGTCAAATGTTGTGAATATGAGAACCTGGAAGACTACTTCGCTAAAGTATTCTAGACTTCCATAAGTCTACAATTCAACAATGTGCCTAATATTCGTATAGGTCTAACTTCTCTTAGTTTGTCATTCAGGTTCTCAATAGATGACGCAATGTGACTTGACATTTAGAGATTCGAGAGATTAAATAATGTAACCTAAGTCGTTCCTACTCAAACGAACTCCTTGATTCGTCTATGTTTGACGTAGGCTTTAGGAAGAAGCTAGGTTAAGTGTTGGGGTGGGTCAGAAAGTGAAAGAAGGAAAGGTAGAAGAGAAGAGAGGGGAAGCGAAAAAGGAGAGGAAGAGAAGAGAGAGAAAGAGGAGAGGGAGCAGGAAGATAGAGGAGAAGCAGTAAAAAGATGGGAGAGAGAATGGACGGAGAGAGAGGGTAAAAGAGAGGTGAAGGGTGGAGAGAGAGGAAGGGAGAAGGTTAACAGTGGAAGGGGGCATGGAGAAAAAACATACACACACACACACACACACACACACACACACACACACACACACACACACACACACACACACACACACACACACACACACACACACACACACACACACACACACACACACACACACACACACACACACACACACACACACACACACACACAGTGGTAGCGATCGCGGTCGCCACTACGGCGGTCCAAGTTCGAATCCCGCCCAGGGTTGAAGTAATTTCAGTATCGCTGCGAGTCGTTACTCCAACTCTTGTGGGCGGTGAGTTGGAGATTTGTGCGTTAGAGCAAAGGTCACAGCATTACCCATAGATCGGTCATATATAAGCTCTGAGCTCTCTTCCGAGAGGGTAGTATCTGTCGATCATATGTCCAACACGTGATCCAAGACCATGGTGAATTACACACACACACACACACACACACACACACACACACACACACACACACACACACACACACACACACACACACACACACACACACACACATACAACACAACACACGACTCGATGGCGCGGTTGATAGAGTCCCTGTCTGTCACTACGGCGGTCCGGTTTCGATTCCTGCCCAGGGCTGAAATAATTTCAGTATCGCTGCGCTTCGAGTCGTTACTCCAACTCTCGTGGGCGGGGAGTTGGGTGTGTGTGTGCGTGTAAGGTCACAGCATTACCCATAGATCGGTCACACGAGCTCTGAGGTCTCTTCCGGGAGGGAAATAGCTGTCGGTCACGAGTCCAACATGTGTTCCAAAGACCAAGGTGAATCAAACACACACACAGAACACATACTATATACACAGGCAAAACGCGCGCGCGTACAGAGAGAGAGGTAGATACATTCATCAGGCCTTGGAAACCACCCACACATGGAGCCATCCGACGTGAAAGAGCAAAGAAGAGCAAGAGAAAACACGACTGACGATCGAGGAACTAAAAAGACGATTCCAGCGCTGGCTGCTCCCCCAACCACCGTCCGCGACCGCCCACTCATGACCCACCCGCCCGCACGCCCACGCCGCCACCGCCGCCGCCGCCAGCGCTCACCCAAACCGAATCAAAGGCACAGAAGACGGAATCCAATTGGTTTGGCGGCTGGTTTTGGGCTATCGCCTTTTGAGGCGACGAGAAGGAGAGGCTAAGGAGCGAAGAGGAAGTGGAGGAAGCCAAAATACGAAGACGACGGTCAGAGCTTAGCAAATTGGACACTGCTCTGGGCTACAAGAAGACGCCCACTAAACGAAGCAAAACAACCTGGGCGGGGAACTGACATGAGGAACGAGAGGAAGAAGATGAGGTCGTGCCGCAAAAGACAGAGAAAGAAAATGAAGTGAAGTAGGACAGACAAGACGAAAGCAAAACTAGGAGGAAAATACAAGAACTATATCCTTCCTTCTTTTGTCCGACGCGTAGGCCGTTTCCAGCTTCGAGTTTGCAAAATATTGACCAATTTCCACAACGGACGTGTCCATGAAGCGCATCTCTTGGTCCCTTTTGTTTCTCTGTGCATCAAGCCTGCAGGTAACATCAGTTTCCTGAACGGCACAGTGTTGCAGTCAAAACACCTGCAAATGCTCACAGGTTTGGATAAAGTCTCTCTCCACCCAGACTTGGTTCTACATTGTGTGTGTGACTCACCATGGTCTTGGATCATGTGTTGGACTCGTGAACGACAGTTATTAACCTCCCGGATGAGAGCTCAGAGTTCGTATGATCGATCTATGGGTAATAATGTGACCTTACACGCGCACACACACCCAACTTCCTGCCCACGAGAGTTGGAGTAACACCCCACAGCGCAGCGATACTGAAATTATTTCATCCCTGGGCGGGAGTCGAACCCGGACCGCTGTAGTGGCAGGCAAGAACTCTAACCACAGCGCCACAAGGTAGGTGTATGTGTGTGTGTGTGTGTGTGTGTGTGTGTGTGTGTGTGTGTGTGTGTGTGTGTGTGTGTGTGTGTGTGTGTGTGTGTGTGTGTGTGTGTGTGTGTGTGTGTGTGTGTGTGTGTGTATGTGTGTGTGTGTGTATGTGCGTCTGCGTGTGTGTGTGCGTGCGTGCGCTTGTGTGTATGTGTGTGTGTGTGTGTGTGTGTGTGTGTGTGTGTGTGTGTGTGTGTGTGTGTGTGTGTGTGTGTGTGTGTGTGTGTGTGTGTTGTTTGTGTGTGTTTGTGTGTGTGTGTGTGTATGTGTGTGTGTGTGTGTGTGTTTGTGTGTGTGTGTGTGTGTGTGTGTATGTGTGTGTGTGTATGTGTGTGTGTGTGTGTGTGTGTGTGTGTGTGTGTGTGTGTGTGTGTGTGTGTGTGTGTATGTGTGTGTGTGTATGTGTGTGTGTGTGTGTGTGTGTGTGTGTGTGTGTGTGTGTGTGTGTGTGTGTGTGTGTGTGTGTGTGTGTGTGTGTGTGTGTGTGTGTGTGTGTGTGTGTGTGTGTGTGTGTGTGTGTGTGTGTGTGTGTGTGTGTGTGTGTGTGTGTGTGTGTGTGTGTGTGTGTGTATGTGTGTGTGTGTGTATGTTTACAAAAGCTTTTTCTTGTTTAAAAATTCACACAGGGCATTTGATGGTTCGGGATGGCAATGTAATAATTATTTCTCATGACCTCCGCTTGTCCAGCTGTGGCGCCACTATCGTCCTACATGTTTACGTCTGTTCCAGTTGACATGGAAAGTTTAATGTGGCTATGTTACCTTAGGTTACTGACATTTTAACTCCTACAGGCCAATGCTACAATACAGAATGCGTTTTTCTTTAATCCTAATTTCCACTGGTCAGAAAAATTCACTAATCCTGCTCATATTTGGTCCCAAGAATGCCGAATTAGTGAGGTTCAACTTGGAATCCCATTTTCATGGAGGTAAATATGAACTTATGTTTGCTCTTCCTGACGTCATGCACTACTAATGACTGGGATTTGAATAATCTTTCTTTGCCAAGTTCCTCGCAAGGTGATTTCATTTTACTTACACTGTTTTATATATATATATATATATATATATATATATATATATATATATATGTATATATATATATATATGTATGTATGTATATATATATATATATTATATATATATATGATTGCATTTAACAAATGAGAATATAGGTGGAGGAAGAACAAACGAAGAGAGGCTGGAACTCTCTATTGCTTAAACGTTTCGACCGATTCTTCAGAAAGCTCTGAAGAAGACCGAGTTGATCGAAACGTTTAAGTGATAAAGAGTTCTAGCTCATCTATATTTGTTTTTCCTTCACTCACACTCTCATATATATATATATATATATATATTATATATATATATATATATTATATATATATATATATATATATATATAATAGAAGGGAGTTTAGGAGTATCCAATTTACGAATTTTCTTTTTTCATCATATTGGTTCGATTGATATAAGTAAATTATATACAAAATTTCAGGCAAATTGAATAATATTTACAGACTTGCACTCTTATTACCTTAGCATTGCAAATGTAACTAATAAAGTTGACATGAATGATACCAAATTCATTTTAAAGATTACTGGTTACATCTTAATTCAAAGATGAAAAAAGAAAGATTGATAATGATGTCATCTTATACTTATTAAATTATATCATATATTATCTAGAATACATGTTCGAAAGTGTACTAGATCAATATTATTCTCTTTCGGTTTTGTCATACTTCTCTGCCATATCAATAGGATTGATATATGAATATACATGAATGCTCATATATTACACTGGTAATCAAAATCACATGACAACGAAATTCTTTCATTAATTGTAACAATTCAGGTAACAGTCCTGTGATGGAACCTTTCTCACTGTGCATTACAGGAATATTTCTGTACTACTATCCCCAATATTAAATAAATAAATAAATAAAAATCCATATCTCTGAGTAAACGCAGAGCTGTAGAGAGGTCATGGTAGTTCCTGCTAGTCCCTGTCTGTCTGTCTGCCTGCCTGTCTGCCTGTCTGCATGCCTGCATGTCTGCCTGTATGCTTGTCTGTCTGTATGTCTGCCTGTATGCTTGTCTGTCTGCCTGCCTGCCTGCCTGCCTGCCTGCCTGCCTGCCTGCCTGCCTGCCTGCCTGTCTGCGAGGCAGTCTGTCTGCCCGCCTGCCTGCCTGCCTACCTGCCTGCATGTCTGCCTGTATGCTTGTCTGTCTGCCTGCCTGTCTGCTTATGATCCTACGACCTGGACAGTCACGGATGCTACAGTTGGTTAAGATCCAAGTGTCTTCGGCACGTGACGTGCGCCGTGAATCGCAGTCGTGACTATGATTCAGCCTCCAGTAGTCGCTTTGCATACTGGTGAATCAGCAGAAGCGAAGAGGAGGAGGAGGCAGAAGTCATGCGTGAGTGTTTCCACGTGGGAGTGGCTATCCGTGGGAAGCAGGGAGCCGAACGAAAATCACGACTACCATGCCTATCCAACTGTATTAACCAGGAGGAAAAAGAGAAAGAAGAAGAGGAAAAAGAAGAAGAGGAAAAGAAGAATTAGGAAAAAGAAGAGGAGGAGGAAGAAAAAGGAGGAAAAAAAGAAGAGGAAAAGAAGAGGAGGAAAAAGGAGGAAAAAGAAAAGGAGGAAAAATAGGAGGAAAAAGAAGAAGAGGA
The DNA here is from genome assembly GCF_046742065.1 of Oratosquilla oratoria. Taxonomy (NCBI): domain Eukaryota; kingdom Metazoa; phylum Arthropoda; class Malacostraca; order Stomatopoda; family Squillidae; genus Oratosquilla; species Oratosquilla oratoria. The sequence goes on along the minus strand of NC_134806.1, from coordinate 8,695,894 downwards.
GGAAAAAGAAGAGGAGGGAAAAGAAGATGAGGAGGAGTAAAAATAAGAAATGGAGGAAAAAGAAGAGGAGGTGAAGGAGGAGGAACAAGAAGAAAAAGAAGAAGAGGAAAAAGGAGGAAAAAGAAGAAGAAAAAGGAGGAGTAAAAAGAAGAGGAAAAAGAGGAGGAAAAAGAAGAGGAGAAAAAAGAGGAGAAAGGAGGAGGAGGAGGAGGAGGAGGAGGAGGAGGAAAAAGAAGAGGAGGAGGAGGAGGAGGAAAAGAGGAGGAGGAGGAGGAGGAAAAGAAGCGAAGGAGGAGGAAAAGAAGAGGAGGAGGAGGAGGAAAAAGAAGAGGAGGAGGAGGAGGAGGAGGAAAAAGAAGAGGAGGAGGAGGAAAAGAAGAAGAGGAGGAGGAAGAGGAGGAGGAAAAAGAAGAGGAGGAGGAGGAGGAAAAGAAGAAGAAGAGGAGGAGGAGGAGGAAAAGGAGAAGAAGAGGAGGAGGAGGAAAAGAAGTGGAGGAGGAGGAGGAAAAAGAAGAGGAGAAGAAGAAGAAGAAGAAGAAGAAGAAGAAGAAGAAGAAGAAGAAGAAGAAGAAGAAGAAGAAGAAGAAGAAGAAGAAGAAGAAGAAGAAGAAGAAGAAGAAAAAGAAGAAGAAGGAAAAAGAAGAAAAATTACGCCACGAATGCAAAAAATAAACGACAACAAGCATCTGGCTATATAATAACCAAAACGATAACAGTCCACAAGGAAGAAAAAGAGAGAAAGAAATTCTACGTTAAACCAATATGAAGGGCAAAATACAGAAAAACAAACGACGGCTGAATACGTCACGTTGAATGGCGTCGACAGAGATCGACGACGTGAATGGTCGTCGAACGGGTATAGATGCAAGACTTATCCCACGCCGACTGCTGACTTATAATGAACTCGTGGTTCAATGAACGGTCAAGCCCAAGCTTCCGTGCAACACGCAAACTCTTCCTCTTCTATTGAGAATTCCCCGTTGGCTCACCAACCCCAAGATGCAACACAAGAGATCTAGTTTTTTAACTGCAGTTGTTTTCAAGAGGGCCCATCTCTCTATCTTCATTTGTCCAATTTAACCTTAAATTCATTTATGGCGTTCAATTGAATTGTTTCTTTCGATTTGTACCACAAGTTGACGTTTCTATGTCCACCACACAGTCTGTCTTTTTTTTTTTTTTTTTTTGCTTTGTCCATTTGGCGTTCTTTCAACAATGCCAATGATTAGATAACTTTATGGATAGGGATAATA
>NC_134806.1:8684641-8689641 GCF_046742065.1 Oratosquilla oratoria | reverse complement strand
GATCACGTGTTGGACTCGTGATCGACAGCTATTTCCCTCCCGGAAGAGACCTCAGAGCTCGTATGACCGATCTATGGGTAATGCTATGACCTTACACGCACAAAAACACCCAATTCCCCGCCCACGAGAGTTGGAGTAACGACTCGAAGCGCGGCGATACTGAAATAATTTCAGCCCTGGGCAGGATTCGGACCAGGTACCGCTGGCACCGCCGTACCAACAGTCTGGTACTCTACCAACCGCGCCACCGAGTGTGAGTGTGTGTGTGTGTGTGTGTGTGTGTGTGTGTGTGTGTGTGTGTGTGTGTGTGTGTGTGTGTGTGTGTGTGTGTGTGTGTGTGTGTGTGTGTGTGTGTGTGCACGTGTGTGTGTGTATGTGTGTGTGTGTGTGTGTGTGTGTGTGTGTGTGTGTGTGTGTGTGTGTGTGTGTGTGTGTGTGTGTGTGTGTGTGTGTGTGTGTGTGTGTGTGTAAACACTGATCAATTTGGACTTCGACTATCCCTCCATTCTGCTGCTCTCCTTAATTCTCTCCTTTATCACCTCTAATGGCCAAACTCCTCAATACAATATTGTCCTCAGGGACAGAAGCGCTTTTTCAAAGGCCAATTGTTGATTCGTTTTTTACAAGTAAATCTATCTTTATACCAAGAGTTCCTTCCCTTTTAAGTGAAGTAGCCAAGTCAGAATGCACATACCTACTCCCATCTATTTCACTCCCACCCATTCCACTCCCATCCACCACCCTTTCCTCTCATCTTACCTCTTCATGGATGACGGGTCATCCCTCTATCCTGCCCTGGGTCAGGAGCAGTTCAGCAAGACACAGCACATCCACAGCAAGGAAGCTTCACTTAATCGGCGACCCCCCCCCCTTTTCCGTCCCCTCATACAGAAAACGAGAAGACTGAGAAATCCCTTCGTGCTGCGTCAAAACGTCCTTCACACATAACCACCCCCTACCCCTTCCATCCCCCGCCCGCCTCCAATTCTTTGCATCAAAGTATCATCTATACACAGCCATTCTCCACTCACCCACTATCTCCTGGCTTCTCCCTTCCCTGCTCAATAAAGATTCACCTCTTGCTCAACGCATCTTTCACCCCATCCATTTATCTCATCTTCGGTCGTCCCCTCAAGTTCACTCTCTCCACCTCTGCCTTCCACACACTCATTATTTCCATGTGTCCAAATCGCCCCAATACTCTTTCAGCAAATACAAAAATATAAAAGTAAATAATTCTTTCATGATATTGTCCTCGTACAGAGTGACTATCTCAACTAAGACCACAAATGTGTGAATTGATTTATATCTTCATTCTATCTGCCGCCAAGCAATTTTTTTCAGTGTATGGAAGTTTCTAGGGGGATTAATAAAAGTACAATCTAATTTGCACCTAATTGCTAATTGCCTTACGTCCTGAGCCAGCTCAACATTGAATCCTGCGGCTCAGGAAACCGACAAACTGCAACACAAACCAAAGCCATCTGCCAAAACCAGCTGCATCAAATACGTTATGGCACCACCAGCTGCACTGGATTCGGCATCATCTGCACAGTAATCGGCGTCAACTGAGTACGGTTGACATACACATTTGTTCAGCTGTCAGCGAGTCTACGCTGCCAGTTATATTGAATTGAGTCAGCTGTGAACACGCAGGACATTTGAACACGCTGTGTGCTGCAGTGAACAAGGCACCAGTTGCACTGTACAAAATGTTCACCAGACTGAACACAGCACGTAATGACCTCGACCCAATGCCAGTTGCGTTGTCTCGGCACCATCTGCGTTGCTCTGAGCACCAGCTGTGTAGACCCGTATGCTCCTACTCCCCTCCCCGTGCGGGTTATTGACTGCACAATGTCTATGAAGTCAATATTTCAAAAAGTATAGTGACACCCCTACGGATCAGGGTCACGCAACATTATTCTTTTTATGAACGGAGACTATTTTTATACTCATAGGATGAATGCTGATCATTTCTTATTTCTGTTATCTCTTCGTTTTACTACCCTCCTCAAATATCTCCTTTACCATCTCTCCACCTCTTCGGTGTAATAGTGTCCCGAAGTCTAGAAGCGCTGGGGCTGTGACGATTACGTCATCCCCAAATCGTGACGTCATCAGTAAGGACTCTTTCGTTGCCATGGATACAGAGGCTCGTCACCCTGTCTCACGTCATCACATTTGCTGAGTGTCCTCAAGTGTGTCGGGAGACTCACGGGATCCTCACGTGCTAGCCAGTGCGTCACGAAATCACGGGAGTAGCATTCGGATTCCCGTGAGGGGATTTCTCATGTATGAGTCACGCAGGTGAGAAGGAATCACGTTACACAAGCTTGGCCCTATAGTTCACAGACTCTCACGAGATCAGGAGAGCTCGGTACGTAGAGGTTCCCTCAAGGAGCAAAGAACTCTAATCTTTAAGTTCTCCGCCTCCTACCACTCCCTCTACAGAGGGTACAGCTTCGTTCTTCGAGTTGGAGCATAACAGGGTGACTGTCGAAGAGAGCTGTGAAGCTACAGCTCTACAGCCGTGCGCGCAGCGTCAATCGATAGATAGTCTCGTGGGCAAATGCACCCCCTCCCCCCCCAAGAGTGTGTGTAGCTCACACGTACACGCATACACACGCAACCATTACGCGCATGCGCCGTGACATTGAGGTGGCTTGTCCATGTAGGTGTCATCACCATATGTATGTTTACACTAACATGCAAGCCCACTGCAAACGTGAACTAGCCCAAGGTTGAGAGGATAGTAGCCTTAGTAATCACGCAGGGTTACAAACGCGCGGTTAACAGTGCGATCTAATCCCTTTCACGCCATGTATACGTGGCGTACGCAAAAGTCCGTAAACAAGTTACTTGTGGTAGATGCAGAACTCTGTGTACACATTGTACACTTGTACACGCGAACTTACCTCATCACACGCACACTTTCACATGCCCAAGTACCCTTCTCCGCTCCGCGGACGGAACACTTCTGCATTTATACTCACCTGAAAAAAGGAGAAATAAATATTTTTAAGTGGGGAATAAGACGGAGGGGAGAAGAATGATTTTAAACCTAAGAAACTTGTAACAGCAAGCACTGCGGTCATGAATATAACAAAGTCGGTCTTAAACTAGCCAAGCCCCATCCAACAGGACTTTGGGGTAAAGACCACTTCCGTTGGGCTTCTCCGGTGGTCACGCTTGGGAGACCTGGCTGAAACAGCCCAAGTTTGGGTGGAGGGTGGGTAAGTCTGTTGTTGGGAGTTGGTGAAGGTTAAGATGGTGCGTGAGGGATGGGGTACTACATGCAAACTAAGGTACAATGGTTTTAGCCAGCCACATGCAAACCAAAGTGTTGACACGCATGTACTCACATACAGGCATACACACGTACACACACTCACGCATTCACACGCACACACACACACACACGTGCCGCTGTGGTCAGAGTTCTCGCCTGCCACTACGGCGGTCCGGGTTCGACTCCCGCCCAGGGCTGAAATAATTTCAGTATCGCTTCGCTGCGGCGTGTTACTCCAACTCTCGTGGACGGGGATTTGGGTGTGTGTGTGCGTGTAAGATCACAGTATTACCCATAGATCGGACATATGAGCTCTGAGCTCTCATCAGGGAGGTTAATAACTGTCGATCACAAGTCCAACACGGGATCCAAGACCATGGTGAATCACACACACACACACACACACACACACACACACACACACACACACACACACACACACACACACAAAAGCGGGAAATGGATCAGTTACGTAAACAAAAGAAAAAGGTTTTGTGTGTTGCCCACGGACACCTTGTCACCTGACAAACATATCAACAAAATTGCGGTCGAAATATATAGAAATAACAGACTTTTCTTCGTTACATGGACGAGATGAACAAATTATCACAAAACACCTGATCCGCCCGAGATAAGAATATGCAGCAGGGGTATGGTCTCTGCACAAAGTGGGAGAGATAAACAAGATTGAGAGAATACAGACACCAACGGCTAAACTGGCTTCCACCCTTGCAGATAAAGCATATGATGAACGATAAAAAACACTGGATTTGTCTTCATGGAAAGAAAGAAGAGAAAGAGATGAATTGATAGTAATCAGGCCATTAAAAGCAGTAGATTAAACTAACAGAGAAGATATCTTGGTTTGGGTTAGGGGACTGTCATAAGGCCATGATAATAATCTGAAGACTACATGTCTACAGCATATCAAAAGACAATTGTCTTTTGATACAAATTCATCAACTCGACCAAGACGATAAAGTCTAAGCTAAAACCACAAGCAAATTCAAAACTAGGTATGACAGTTAGAATTAGTTGTAAACAGACACACATTCACGCACGCACGCACGCACACACACACGCACGCGCGCACACACACACACACACACACACACACACACACACACACACACACACACACACACACACACACACACACACACACACACAGGAGAGAGAGAGAGAGAGAGAGAGAGAGAGAGAGAGAGAGAGAGAGAGAGAGAGAGAGAGAGAGAGAGAGAGAGAGAGAGAGTGGGGGAGAAAAGAGGAAAGGGAGAGAAAGAGGCAGGGGGCGAGGGAGAGGGCGAGGGTGAGGGCGAGGGCGAGGGCGAGGGCGAGAGAGAGGGAGAGTAAGGGGAAGGGGAAGGGGAAGGGGAAGGGGAAGGGGAAGGGGAAGGGGAAGGGGAAGGGGATGGGGATGGGGAAGGGGAAGAGGGAGAGGAAGAGGGAGAGGAAGAGGGAGAGAAAGAGGGAGAGGAAGAGGGAGAGAAAGAGGGAGAGGAAGAGGGAGAGGGAGAGGGAGAGTGAGGAAGGGGAAGGGAAAGGGGAAATGGAAGGGAAAGGAGAAGGGGAAGAGGGAGAGGGAGAGGGAGAGAAAGAGGGAGAGAGAGAGGGAGAGGGAGAGGGAGAGGGAGAGGGAGAGGAAGGGGAAGGGGAAGGGGAAGGGGAAGGGGAAGGGGAAGGGGAAGGGGAAGAGGAAGGGGCAGGG
>NC_134806.1:8672141-8679641 GCF_046742065.1 Oratosquilla oratoria | reverse complement strand
CCCTGACCCACTACCCTTGCATTTATCTCTCGCACTACCCCATCCATATATACATATATATATATATATATATATATATATATATATATATATATATATATATATATATATACATATATATATATATATACATACATATATATATATACATATATATCTATTATATATATATATTATATATATATATGTATTATAGATATATATATATATATATATATATATATATATATATATATATATATATATATATATAAATCAGGCCCAGCCGTCGTGAAGCTTTGAAGTCGGGTCGCTCTAAGTCCCAAGTGTTCCCTAACATATATATATATATATATATATATATATATATATATATATATATATATATATATGTATATGTATAAATCTATATATATACATATATATATACATATATATATATACATACATATACATTATATATATAGATATGTATATATATATATATATATATATATATATATATATATATATATATTCGTAAATAGCTGGAGTCCAGGAACCATTATTATGGGAGAACGCATATGCTTTCTCCCATAATATATATATATATATATATAAATCAGGCCCAGCCGTCGTGAAGCTTTGAAGTCGGGTCGCTCTAAGTCCCAAGTGTTCCCTAATATACATATGTATATTATATATATATACAGTATGTATATATATATATGTATATATATATATATATACATATATGTATATCCATATACATATATATATACATGTATATACATATGTATATACACACATATATATATATTATATATATATGTATATACATATACATATATATACATATTTGTATATACATATATATATATATATTAATATATATATATATATATATATATATATATATATATATAATATATATAATCACGAAGAACCCACAGCTGGAATAAAAGGAATCTTAGAAGAAAGTATAACTTCTATATTTCGCACTCACACCAGAGAAACACCATGTATTAGGCTATTTAGTAGGTTTTGACAAATTCTTAGCTAACAATGATTATGATAAAGATCTTGCCTGCCTCAAAGGTTTTTTACTTAATGGTATTTCCGAGTGTTTTATCAGAAATTGTGGCTTACCAAAAAGACATCGGGTTGCACTGTCAGCTTTGAAGGAGTTACATAATATCAGTATTACCAAGGCAGACAAAGGAGGCCAAGTTGTCATTTTAAAAAATTCTGATCATGTTAAGAAGGCCTATATGTTAAATGACTCAGAAACCTACGAAAAGCTCAACAAAAAAAACCTTAAGACCTCAGCCGCTTAATTCAACTAACAAGTTTGCAAGATTTAAGTGGATAATTGCATTAATAATCTGAAGGTCACAAACCCGAAGCTCCCCTACTTTTATGGTCTTCCGAAGGTTCATAAAGCAGATATTCCTTTGAGGCCCATTATTTCCAATCGATCCTGTACGAGTAAACTTTCTAAATGGCTCTTAGATCTTTTGTCACCTTTTGTTGGCCAATTTTCTAACTCTCACTTTAAAAACTCCATAGATTTCATTTCCAAAATTAAGAATGGCAATATACAGGATGCCAAGTTACCCAGTCTTGACATAGCCTCTCTCTTTACCAATATTAATGTTGATGATGTTCTTATCTTTTTAGAAACCAGGCTGCAACCGTTTCAGGACAATTTCCCCCTTCCAGTCAACAAAATCATTGATCTAGTTTGCCTTTGTTTTTCCTCCAATGTCTTTTCTTTCCAGGACCAATTCTTTAGACAGAAATTTGGTTACAGCATGGGTTCTAATTTGTCTCCTGTTTTGGCTAACTTGTACATGGAGTACTTTGAATGTACATTATCCATAGGTGAACCAGAAGCCCTATGCTTCATGTGCATAATAGGAAACGTCCTCTGTACATTCTTAATAAACACAGGCAAAAAGATACTTTCACAGTCCTTATGTTCACACTTTAGTGATTCCTACCCTACTGACGAACTACACCTTAGAGGAACCATGATAGGTGGTACACACCTAGATTTCACTTCAACTATAACACTCCCCATAACCATTGTTAATAACCCATTCCCACCCACTACCTTCTATGTAGTCGAAAACTGGACCCTTGAATGTGATGGCATTTTAGGATTGGAATTCTTAGCCAATCACAAAATCACTATAGATACAAACCCCGCTATGTAAGTGACGTTGAGATTTCCCCATCACCTATCCCGACGCTTCTAGGCGCCCTGGTGAACACCCTCAGTATCCACAACTCCTACACATCACCCTACAGGAGTGTCACAACATCCTGCCTGCAACCAAGTTTGTCCAACTCAGCATCTGCTGACTTCACCAGAACACAGGATGCCCTCGCAAATCCCTGACTCGACATCAGGCAATACCACCAACATTACGACACCTTTCCCCACCCACACAGATATGCCAAGTCAGATAGCACTACACCACCCACTCCCCCCCCCCACTTTCTCAACACACAAATTCTCACCAAATGCAAAATTACAATCCCTCCAAGCGAGAGTATGATTATTTCAACAATCATACCTGGTGCACTTCCAGACCAAGACATAATTGTGTCTCCCGATGCCTGTAGGATAATCTCCATATGCCTGCTGTATTGGATACAGTTAGACAAAAAAAAAGAGACAATAATCTTACCAGAGAACATCTCATATACCCCAGTTAAACTAAAATACACACAAATAGGTATAGCTAAATTATACATAAACCCCATTCAGGAAACACACACCACTCCTATCAACACCATGACCAGCCCAAACCCCATCCCAATCCTTCTCGAAGATATCCCAGTTATATACTTCCAGCAAGCCAAAACCAGTCTTAGGAATATTCTTCAGTCCCATCGTGAGACAATCGCCTTGAACGATGAACCATTGGCAAAAACATCCCTGGTTAAACACCATATACAATACCATCCCCCCCACGCACACTTCTATACTAAAGCCTATAGAATTCCTCAGAGTAGAAAAAACCTTGTCTCAGGTCTGAAGATGAAAAAAAAACGTTTATATTTTTAATAGCATTTTTTTTATAAAAAACTTGTTTTTCATGAGTTTTTTTTTAATCTCGTCCAAGTTTGTTCAGATATTAAATATTTAGTATATAAAAACAGGTGCAAGTATGTTATTCATCCCTCCACATATGTGCATCTATCTTATTCAAAGAGGCATTAGACAGAGTATAAAAATAAATAAGTAGTTGACCATTTTAGTCACTGTCAGATGCTACAAGCCTGCAACAAGTGTTAATACTGTATATGGGCCAGTATGGTTATTGGCTGGCTACCTTACAAAATTTACCTTTTATCTTAGCATACTCTTCAAAGATCAAACACTCCAATTTTCCATAATGACCCTGGACGTTGCCTAAACACAGATCCGCCACTTGGACAGTGGAAAAGGAGTTAACATAGTAATGGGGGGAAACTGTTGTACTCCCCGCCACCCATCAAGGCTCAGAGCTTACTTTCTACCAGACTTTTTGCTCGCTATCCCTTAACTTTTAACTTACAATCATACATAAGTCCTTGAGATGCAACTCAGAAAAAAACGTGTGTTTTTTTTTTTTTTTTTTTTTTTTGCAAAAAAAAAAACCTTGACCAAAAAACATGGATATTTTCGTTTTTTATATATTTTGTTTTAAAATAACTCAGCAAGGAAAATAACCATATTACAATAATTTTTCTATGTTAGAATATCAAATAAATCCGTATACCCCTCACTTAAGGTTTTCTATGGTGTTAGGGCACTTCCATTTTCTGTGGTTTCATGTTTTGATGTGTTTTATTTATTTTACAATGTACAGTTGCCCCACTTAGTTTTGGCACAGTTTTAAAATATGTTTCGGACAAGAATAGCAACTCGCCCGGTATTCTTTTTTATTACATTTTCGTGTCTGTTAATTTACAGATAAGAGTGATAGATGTCATTAGTAAGTCAAGAAAAATGTGTCGTCTGCTACACAATTTTGAGTATTTCGCTGTTTGTCACATTTTTAAGGTAGTTACTATTTAGCAAAGAAAAAACAAGAAAAAACAAAGCATGTGAATGAACAGAATATGAGTCGAAAGAGGTCACAGCCTTACACACCATCAACAATACTGGCCTCAAAATTCAGCTTATTAAATGCTCCTTTCTAAAAAAGGAGATTACCTTTCTTGGTCATACAGTAAACAAAGACGGAATCCACACAAACCCATACAAGATCAGAGCCATTGTTGAATTCCCACCCCAAAGGACGCGAACCAACTTCGTTCTTTTGTTGCTATGACAGCCTACCACAGGCATTTTATGAGAAATTTTACAGACTTAGTTGCCCCACTTACCAAATTCACACGAAAGAAGGTACCTTTCAAACGGAACTCTGAAGAACAAGAATGTTCCCAGAAAAAAAAACAGCACTATACAGGGCACCCACACTCGCTTTCCCTGACTACACAAAGGAATTCCTTCTGTTCACGGACGCATCTACCCTTAGGATAGGTGCAGTCCTACAACAAAATGACTCAAACGGGAAACATATAAGCGATAGCGTACGCAAACCGCGTATTGAACCCTGCAGAGTGTAACTACTCCACTACCCACTTGGAAGCTCTAGCTGTAGTCTGGGCTCTAAAAAAAATCCGGGAATTCATCCTGGGTCACAAAATCACAGTCATGACAAACGTTACAAGATAGAAAGGTGGTACATAATCATCTTATAATTCAACCCAGATATTACCTGCATAAAAGGTAAGGCAAACGTTGTTGCAGTCACACTTAGCCGAAACTCTCTGATCGCAACAGTTCCAACCTTTCACTGTATTTCCACTCAGGAACTCCAAGAAGAACAATAGACCTAAATTGGTCGCATGTAATCCTCCACCTAGAAACGGGAGCCATCCTACAAAAAACACCCCCGTCCCCCTCCGAGAATTGCATCTAAAAGATGGAATTCTTAAATGAGGTACTACTATTACTCCAACCCAAACAGTAATCCTAAACTCATAGATTCCCAAAATCCTCCTAATGGTCCACGATAGCCCCATTGCAGGTCACACAGGTAGATATAAATGCCTAGCAGACACCAGACGGGCGTACTTCTGACCCAAGATGGCCACCGACATCACCCGTCACATTAAACACTGCACTACCTGTAACCCACTTCGTGAACCAGACCCTAGACCACTCCAAATTGGAGAGGTACCCATCCCCACAGAACCATGGGATACTATGGGTATTGATCTTTTAAAGCTACCTCCAAGCCGCCAAGGTTCCCAATACATTCTTGCCGCAGTGGATTACTTTTCAAAGTATACGATAGTAGTGCCCCTACCAGATAAATCAGCAGAAACAGTGGCTCAAGCCTTGGTCGATCAGGTGTTTTGTAAATATAACATTCCTCGTCAAATCCTTTCGGACAACGGCTCGTAGTTCAGGAACGAAGTCCTCCAAAACATAGCCAAATTATACCACATCAACAGGTTATACCCCACAGCACATCGCCCACAAGGAAACGGAATTGTAGAGAAAACTAACAGAAGAATCCTCGAGCTCCTCCGTCCCCTACAAGAATGACTTTGCGACACATGGCTCCCACAAGTGAAGGCCAGCATTAATGGCTCTATAAACTCAACGACGAAGAACTCTCCCCATTTTGTACTCTTCGGCCAACCCCTCCGTATGCCTTATGACATACTGGAGAAACCCCCTCTCCCCCTTTACACCATAGAACGATTACGCAAAGTGCGTAGAACTCGCCATGCATTTGATCCACAAAAGTAAAAAAGACTCTCGAACAGGAGAAACAAAATCGAATCAAACAACAGAAACACACTCGATCCTTGTTTCTCATCCCAGGTGATGTTGTCATGTTTAAACACCACAACAGATCTAACAAACTTAAACCAAAGTTCTTTGGTCCCCTTGTAGTAGCAGAGACGCTAAGCAACAACTACCACCACCTTATTGACCCGTCAGACGACACCTTCATCACAGCGTGTGGAGAAAAACTGAAACCAATCAAATCAACATTCGACGTAAAGTCCTTCGTAGACACGGTTTCCTACCAAACTGACCTCCACCCACCACCCTACACAATCCACCCACAACCACGAAACCTCAACCCTCCAAGCGGTAACTCTCTATAACAATCCAGATTCTCCCCACCCCATTAGAGGGCAGGACGTCATGCTCACCGAAGTGGAAAGTGATCACGATCTCTATTCATCAAACTCTTCCCCAACTATATAAAATCTCTCTTCAACTCCTTCCAGATTGTGTTCACCAGGCAGAATCATACTTCAATATACAACAAGAAATATTTAAACGAAATCACCCAGAAATAAAATACACTCACACTTCCAGGACACTCCTACATTTTCATCCTCGTATGCCTCGTCGCAGCCTTCTCTGGTGATAACCTATCAAGGATGATCCCAGGAGCAATTGTCGCTCCTGTAGGGAATGTAATTGTCATTCGAGACACAATAACAGTAAAAATGGAGTTCGACATCACGAAGCTACACTCAGATCTAGGGTCAATACGTAAACTTATTTATACATTATCAGATCACTTTCATGCTACCTTCAAACACCCCAGTCCCAAAACTAACTCCTTAGAATCAAGAGACATGTTCTATTCAATCTCCGACAAACTAAACACACTACTCTAACTCCCCACAATTGAAAGAAGTGATATGATGTCAAATCATAAATCAGAACGCCACCATGCCTCCTTCAGACATAAGAGAGGACTCATGAATTTCATGAGTTCCCTTTCTAAGTCCCTCTTCGGCATTGCCACTGAAGATGACATAACAAACGTCCATCTCACCATAGACAAAATAGCCTCCCGACTTAGTAAGATGGGAAAGCTTGTTCTACTAAATTCCCAAAACTCACAGCACTTGGCAGGCTCAAATGACATTCTATTAGACATTTTCTCCCAACTTCATGAATACTCCCTTACTCAGTCTACTCAGACGAAATAAACTAATTAAGTAAACACCTAGATATAGCTAGACGCTACTACCATATACTTATACTCGATCTCATCGACGCAGCCGCCAATAAGGCCACCCCAAATCTCCTCACCGAAGGTAAACTAAAAACTGCACTCTTCATCGCCTTAAGAAGCCTCCATCTAAAAAGCATCTTCCCTTCCGAACAACTAGACCTATATTACCCTCTCATTGAAACAACACTAGGCACAAATGCAATCTACGCACACATCCCTCTCGAACCACAAGAGATTTATAGGTTGGAATATAATCCCATTTCACGTACACATCAATACAGAATACTCCCTATTCTTCCCATGAACCACACTCGTTTCAGCAATCTGTGTAAACAACCCCTCATCTTGGCAGAAACCAATCCATGGACCTATCGCAATCCCCGACTCATGTGAAATATGTCTTGAGGACACAAGCTTCCACCCCAACCACCACCACAACATTCTTCATTACAGTCTCTGTTCCACCCTCGATCCCATCGCACACCTT
>NC_134806.1:8647141-8662141 GCF_046742065.1 Oratosquilla oratoria | reverse complement strand
ATACAGTGGGGTAGAAACAGTAAAAACGTCATACAGGGAACTCAAAACGAGGAAATGGAGAAAAAAGAGTAGCAGAACCATCTTTCAAGATTGGTTTAAACAAAAAAGCGAAGAGAAAGTAATAACAATAGGAATGGGAGAAACTGGGGGAGAGCAAGACCCTGGGAGAGAAGAAAAGAGAGTGAGGGACAGTGAAAATATTGAAGGCAGAAAAGGTGCCACGGATGGAGGGAATCACAAGTGATTTGGTGACGAGAATGGGAGGACCCATGACTCACTGGTCGCAAGGGAATCTTGAGCCATGGAAGGAAGGAGGGTGACAGAAGACTGGAAGAAATCGTGTGTAGCGTTTCTTTTTTAGTGTCAAGCTAAACGGAATAGGAAGTTCTCAAACACTATAAGGTGCCCATCCCTTCACACTTGAACCATCGGAGGAAAACAGACATATACAAAGGACAGTAGGAGAAGGACACGAGAACGCACACAGGAAGAAAGAACGGAAAGGGTCGTCGATATCTTAAAAGTGAGCAAATTACGAAGAAAATTAATCAAACTCTTTTTTGCAACAACTAATGAACATTAGATTAAAGCAATAAATTGTCAAGAATCAACAATTGTAACAATTCTGCATAATCGTCTGGTCATACGAGGAAGGGAACAGAAAGGAGTGGAGAATGATAAAAGTACAAGCTGACTAAACATCCCTTGGGAATATGGATATCGGAATTATAATGCAGAAGGTATGGGAAGTGACGGAGGTATACGTGGGTGAGGAACAAGGAGGATTTAGAAATAAAAAAATGATGCGTTAACCAGGCATTCGGTCTAAAAGAAAGTGACAAACATATCGTCGATGGATAGGAGGTGTGCACATTGTTCGTAGACCTGGTGAAAGAGTATAACACTATAGAAAGAGGGGTACTGTGAAAACAAAATAACTGTATGGGGTGAGTATAAGCTAATAAAGACAGTGAAATGCATATATGGATAGGGAGAGATCAGCAAGTGGGTGCAAAGAGAAGAGTGAACTGCTCTTCATATGTATATGGAAACATGGATGGCAAAACTGAAAGAAGGGGACAAACATAGCGATGATATCTCTGGGGAGACAGTGCAGAAGAATTGCAGTAACCGGTACTGGCCTTTGGGAAAATATATCAGAAGAAAAAGTTTGAAGTGAAGGTCAACAAAAGTAGGGAGCAGAAGGGAAAGGAAATCTCACTGGAAATCAGGTCACAAAAAAAAGAATAAAAGAAAATTAATAAAAGATAAAACCAAACAGAATAAAAGAAAATAAAAGATAAAACCAAACAAAATAAACTGGAAGAGGCAGAAATGTTTAGATATCTTTAGGTGGACTAGGCTGTGGATGAAGGAGTGTAACACATTGTATTTTTTCACCACTAACCAGCGCTTCTATCCTTGAGAATGATGTGGACCCGAGGAGGGGAAGTTAGAATGGGATACACGGCTCGTGTAACCATGACAAAAGCGGTGTGTTATAACATAGATAAGGGTTATGGTATGATAGACTCACCGCTGCTGTACGAGAGCGTGATTCACCATGGTCTTGGGTCACGTGTTGGACATGTGATCGACAGCTATTACCCTCCCAGATGAGAGCCCAGAATTTATATATGGCCGATCTATAGGTAATGCTCTGACCTTACACACACAAACACACACACACACACACACACACACACACACACACACACACACACACACACACACACACACACACACACACACACACACACACACACACACACACACACACACACACACACACACACACACACACACACACACACACAACTCTTTGCCCACGAGAGTTAGAGTGTCGGCTCGTAGTCCAACGATGCTTAAATAATTTTACCCCTGGGCGGGAATCGAACTCGGACCTCTGGATTAGCTCTTGCGAATGGTACCACTGCGTCGTCGAGCCGTGTACTGTACCCTATACTAAAGTCATGGAAAAAAAATGCTTAGGAGATGTGCTGTATAAGGAGTGTTTGTAGAGTGAGGAGAGAAAGATATTACACAAAGATATACTGGAAAAATATAAGAACAGAGTGTGAGCGCGTGAGGAGCTGGCCAAAGGATTTTCGAGGAGGTTCGGACATGTGATGAGAACGGGCGAGGACAGGAGCAGAGGAAGATCCAAAATGAAGCAAAATAATATCAGTCTTTTTGTTGGATCCTCTTTGAGTATTCCTACACACAGAACAAATGATCCATATCTACATCTGGGAGTCTCTACAGAGTAGTATCGAGTCAAAAACCATCATCTGATATAAAAAAAAATAATAATAAAAAAAGAAAAAATACCTCCATTTGGAGAGTCTCTTTAGCGTCGTGGAGTTAACTAAGAAAAAATTGAGTAAGCTGGAATCCCTCTTCCCCCATGCCCTGGCCTCTTTAATGAAATTAACACTAAACTTCTGTGAATATTTTATGACTTCGGCAATAATACATACTGAATACTACTTGGTCCTTGTCATCTTAGATGCTGCGTCGTAATGATTGTGTCCTTTTATATATCATTACAACCTGTGCATTAAGAAGCCATCATAAAGGATCCTTTGTGACAACTGTAGGTCTCCATGCCTTTGGATGGTGCATGACATCTGAAAGATACTCTCCGTCCTTGGTGGGAAAGGCACAGCCGAGAGGTCGTCTTCAAGGGGAACTGAGGTGATATCTGACCTCGGTTTGACCTGACCATGACAAAGTCATGAGCTCTGGCGGCTCGCAGATATGTGTCAAGCCCTACATCGACCCACACACCTCCACAACAAAAACATATCTTCACCTGTTCTACGGTCACCAGCGATCAACACTGATGACGTTTACCTAACGTTACATGCTCTGGCTTTTCTTGAAAGTCAAAACAAGTGCGAGCACATGCCAGCCTACATGTAACAGATTTTTTTTTTTTTTTTTTTGTGGGCGAAAACAGAAATTTGCTTGTGTGGAAATTTTCTCTTTCGTTGTAAAATATGAGCCCACCCATGCAAGTCTCCATGTTATATTCACCACTTACGCGAGTGCACACCGTTTTTTAGGGCTGTATCATTAAAAAATTATACTACGTATCTTAAATGTCTTTATGAAATTATTTGATCATTAAAAACCCATCAATTTGATCTTGGAAAAAAAAACTTGCGTGCGCACATACAGTATTTTTCCTTTGTGCGGTAGTAATAAATCATGTTTGCACACGCCACGCACACAGTTTTAGAATATTCCACGTAACCTCCCCGAAGATACATACAGATGCACACACACCTGACACAATTACGTAATTAGGGTGAGTATATTCAGGAGTGGTTGTGCCCCAGATTGGTATATGGAAAAATAAATGAAATACAGAAACCTGGAATCAAGGAAACGAATGTGGATTGGTAAGAGATTCTCAACTGAGAGAGGGCGTGGTTGGTGGTATAAAGTAATGAAGACAACTCGCGAATTGAGAATATTGCAATCAATCCCATGGAGGAAGGTAGTAGCTCCAGATATGCACTCTCTGTGATCTCTCTGGGGTTACAGGAGAGTGGAAAAAGTGATAAAAAGAAAGGAAATGCTGCGAGAATGTACGTATAAGGAAGACAACCAGGCCCTTGTCGAGTTGGTATGGGCATGTAAAGAGAATGAGGAAGGACGACTTATCGAAAGAGTGCATGAGGCAAGTGTGGAAGGAAAAGAAAATGAAATACTGAAAGACGGGGTTGATGAAGAGCGTGAAAGGATAAAGAGGAGGAAGATAACGATGGAAGAAATAGATGAGCTCTTGCTCGACGGGGGAACGTAGAGAAGGGAAAGGGGGAGAAGGAGGAGGAAGAGGAGGAGAAGGAAGGTAAAGGTAATGAAGGAATGAGAAACAAAGCCGTAGAAAGCGTTGATTTCGCCCAGAGCCTAAAGTGAATAAATAATCAAGTTCAACAGTTAACTTGGTCAATAATTGATTTGTTTCATATCGAGATTTTACTGGAGATAATTAATAGTGTTGACTTTGATATGTCTCATGTTTGAACAAAACTCCAGGCACATCAAGATCTTCAACATTTCCATTAATTAGAACCAGACTCAAAATAGAAAAAAAAATCCACTATGTATATTCAGATCCATGCAATATTTTAACTTTTATTTGCTGATATGTATGAATGGTGAGACAGACGAATCTCGGTGTCTTCATCATCCAGGCCCATCGCTCCTCCCTTCTCCCTCCTTCCCCCGCCATGCCCCCTTGGCTGTGACCCTGGGGAGGAGGGAGAGGGCAAGGGGATGTGGGGCGAGTCTCGAGGGAGAGGCGTGAAAAAAGAAGAGTGTTTTGACAAGCAATGACCAGCGCTTCTGTCCTTAGGGACAATATCGCACCGAAGAGGTGAAGTCAGAGAAGTGTGGTCAAGGACAGATTTAAGGAGGTCAGTACGCGAGCCGGGAAGAACAGTAAATGTAATGTCATAAATGTAATCAGTATTCTTCTTTATTTTCAGTGACTTAAGTCCCTACTGCCTACATAAATGTAATAAATGTAATCAGTATTCTTCTTTTTAATCAGTATTCTTCTACATAAATGTAATAAATGTAATCAGTATTCTTCTTTATTTTCAGTGACTAAAGTCCCTACTGTCTACATAAAACATGTATCTAATAAGAAATTAAAGGTGTAAAAAAGGACAAAAAACGTGAAGAAATCTAAATATTCGCGTTCTAGTCTAACATGTACGAGGAACAGACACTCGCACCGTCCTTCTTTCGACACTGACACGAAAAGAGAGTAAAACTGAAACTGAACTTTGATGACGAAAATTTCCGTGACGTTTGTCATATACAAGTAACAAGTGGAATTAGATCACGTGACGTTACTTGGCAGACTAGGATACATATGCATTTCGGCATGTATTAACAATTACGCGACACCAAGATGGTTGGACTGCCTAAGCGATTTCTCAGACGCATCTTGGTCTGCACCAGGGCGTCAGGCTCCGCCCACGGTCCCCCCGCTAGGTGAAAGGCGTCAGTTCAGTGCCCATTTAGAAGCGGAGAATAACCTTCGTGCCCAGGTGTTGTCTAATCAGATTACTTGTGGCCAGAGTGGCAGTATTGTGGCATGACATACGAGCAATGATTCTTGACAAGACACAGATTTCATTAGGCGTTGAAGATGTAACACAAGAGAGGGACAATGCATGCTTGTGGCGAAAGAAGTAGGTCAGTGAATCAAGATGAATCAGATTCTGTTAGCGTAGGTTGTTCTATTACCAATACGCCAATCACGTGGTCAAGGGGGAATTTTGCTTAATTACGTTAAACTATCTTTGATTAAGGCGACAGGAACTGATGGAATACCAAACGAGGTTTACAAGTATAAATCTGAAATATTGCCGATACTGTACATGATTATTCAATGCATGAAAAGCTAGGGGATGGTGTCCGAGGCATTAATACAATGATTAGATGACTTAGGGTTAGGAACGGGTTAGGGTGTCGCTACTTGAGACGGAAGTTGGTATGATGCCGGTTCGAACCCTGCCACCGGTGAGTTGAACTAAGGGCATGGTTAATTAAAATCCACGCTACAGAGTCCTCTGTAAGGGGTTTCGTTAAAAACAAGACAATCA
The DNA here is from genome assembly GCF_046742065.1 of Oratosquilla oratoria. Lineage (NCBI taxonomy): Eukaryota > Metazoa > Arthropoda > Malacostraca > Stomatopoda > Squillidae > Oratosquilla > Oratosquilla oratoria. The sequence continues at coordinate 8,656,514 of NC_134806.1, read as the reverse complement.
AATACAAATCCTTTTAGTTCTTTACTGTAGATTGCAGTTATATTCAGTGCTATATCTACTAATGAAGCAAGGCTCGACAATAACTTACGTTAGATTTTTTTCGTAATTACTAAAAAAAATTGACATACTGTAGCTAGTCTAAATTCTCTTGAATATCCACTTGATTTGATCCATTTATTGTTATTCTATAAAACTTTGTTTCATCAACGAATTTGAATAGAGTAAATTTCAGTGTATAATTTATGCCATTTTATCATACTGTAAAAAAGAAACGATCCCTCTCGTAACCTCTTTCCTGCAAGAAAATTTACTACCCTGTTTGAGGAATCAACTACAAGTTGTATGCACTCGATTCTTTAGGACATAGTTTCACTTGGGAGTTGAAATCGATTTTAGGGAGTTAAGCAATATCCATATGGACCAGTCACTCAGAATTCATTAACGATTGGATACTAATCTTCACTCAAAAATTAATGGTGATCACTTTCATAATTCTAGTACTCCCGCGTTCGATTATTTTCCTTAAATCTCTCTCCTTGACTTACCTCCACAACTCCACCTCTATCCTGGAATATTGTCTCCAAGGATAGAAGCGCTGGTTATTGGTGACAAAAATCTAGTAGACTATTGCTAACGCAGCCCTGAGAGTTTAGCTACAAAGGATTACAAAGGCGGAGCATGCCGACAGGAGACCTTTTTGTCCATATCTAGGTCGGATGCGAAAAGAAATCATAATAATGATAAACAAATAAACGAATAGATAAAATTATAATAATGTAAATAATAAATAGAATACATAAATAAATGCATAGATATAGTTAGATAATAAACAGGTAAATAGTAGATAATAATAAATTTATATAACTAATAATAAATGAGAATCAAACAAATAATGATAAGCAAACGGACAAATGATAACACAACAAATAAACAAATAATACAAATGAGTCTCTGGTGTTTGGAAAAAAAAAAAAAAAAAAAAAATCGAAGCCCATGCATCTGGGGTATTCCCGTACTGGCCCCGACTGCACAGTCATAATCAGTCAATAATTTAGGCACTTCAATGACAACCCTACGGACCAGAGTCACTTAGAATTCTTTTATGTTAAAAGACAAATCTCCACCCAAAGCAAAGTTGAGACTTTATTTTTCTATCCTCGTTTCTGTTGTTTTTCTTAAACAGTTTCAGTACACAATTTCTTCTCTTCTTTAATGCTTCTGTGGTAATGGGAATAAGAATAACGCTGCAGTTTCCCATGCATGTCGTGAAATACGACTCAACAGAGCAGAGTGAGGCGACTGGGGTGTTTCCATTTTCTGTGGTCTTTCCAATGAGGAGTCAATGCATGCTTTGATTTAGCTACTTCCCTGAGAATATCATTAGTTTTTTCGCGTATTTTTGCCATATCTTAGTCGTGTATTCGAGTATATTATTTACAATACAATTTTCATTTTCATTTTTTGTACAAAATTAAGTTGCATGCCCGATCGTGATAAAATTAAAGAAACAAAATAGTAATAATATTTATCCTATTTTCATTTCGTTGCAAATTCTTAGATGTTTTATCGACATCAATCTATCGAAACAGCTTCCATCGTTTTCAATATTTTTACCAGCAGTGGTGAGCAATTTTTGCTAAATAACTCGCGTGAATTAATCGAGAATTGTCTCTGAAGTGTTTCATCTACGATTACCAAAACAGAATAACTTTGAAATATAAAAAAATTATCTTCGTTCGAAGATTGTTACCAGAATTGTTGGCAAATTTGTTTCTAGTAGAATTTTCATCTACACGGTAGTGTTTCTTTTTATTCGTTTTTACTAGCGTTTTCAATTTTGACCTGTCTGTCTATTTCTTTATCCATATTTTGATTAATCCATTTTTAATCTCTCTTTCAAAACCTTCTCAGTTATTAAGTATTTTTTGTCATCGTTTGGGAATTGTGTGTGTGTGTGTGTGTGTGTGTGTGTGTGTGTGTGTGTGTGTGTGTGTGTGTGTGTGTGTGTGTGTGTGTGTGTGTGTGTGTGTGTGTGTGTGTGCTTGTGTGTGTGTGTGTGTGTGCGCGTGTGTGTGTGTGTGTGTGTGTGTCCGTATCTGTGTGTAACTGCCTGTGTACTTGTGTCTGTGTGTGCCTGTATATATCTGTATCTATGTTTGTGTATGTGTGTGTGTGTGTGTGTGTGTGTGTGTGTGTGTGTGTGTGTGTGTGTGTGTGTGTGTGTGTGTGTGTGTGTGTGTGTGTGTGTGTGTGTGTGTGTGTGTGTGTGTGTGTGTGTGTGTGTGTGTGTGTGTGTGTGTGTGTGTGTGTGTGTGTGTGTGTGTGTGTGTGTGTGTGTGTGTGTGTGTGTGTGTGTGTGTGTGTGTGTGTGTGTGTGTGTGTGTGTGTGTGTGTGTGTGTGTCCGTATCTGTGTGTAACTTTGCCTGTGTACTTGTGTCTGTGTGTGCCTGTATATATCTGTATCTATGTTTGTGTATGCGTGTGCCTGTATCTGTATCTGTATCTGTGTCTGTATGTGTACAAGTCTTTGTGTATCACTGTTTGTGCGTGTATGTGTGTGTCTGTACGTATTTGGATCTCTATGTATCTGCATCTGTGCGTCTGTGTCTGTATGTGTGTCTGTGTGTTTGTGCCTGTGTGTGTCTGCGAACGTATGTGTACACAAGGGTATTTATCTTCTTTAATTTTACACAGAGATTCTTACTCATTACACTGCATCTCTTTGTCATATTAGTCAAAAACGGACCATGTGGTGTTAAAAGCCTTCAAGGCAGTATTGCACAGACAGTGTTATGTGTAGTACAACACAGCTTCTGTATACTGTATACATGTTTGTCTTCATTCTCTTTTCTATTTTCTGGTTTCTTGATCCCACACCCATGATTTTACTATCTTTTTTTCAACTTGTAGTAATTATATATAATCTTATTACCTATATGATGAGAGAGAGAGAGGGGGAGGGAGAGAAAGAGAGAGAGAGGGGGAGGGAGAGAGGAGGAGAGAGAGAGAGAGAGAGAGGGGGGGGGAGGGAGAGAGGGGGGAGGTGAAAGAGAGAATGAGAGGGGAGGGAGAGAGAGAAAGGGAGGTAAGGGAGAGAGAGAAAAGGAGGGAAGGGAGAGAGAGAAAGGGAGGGGAGGGAGAGAGAGAGGGGGGAGGGAGGGGAGGGGAAGAGAGAGAGAGGGGGGAGGGAGGGGAGGGGAAGAGAGAGAGAGGGGGGAGGGCTCCAAGCTTGCAGGAGTGAAAACGAAATATCATTGAGTGTTAGGAACTTGAAGCCGAGTTCAATCTCCCATGGTTCGTCATTTTTCGTCAAGATAGGAATGACAAGAGATATTTTCATCTCAACAAAAGCAATCTCTGAACTGGAGAAGGTAAAAAAAGATTATGATAATTTAAGGGTTCAATAAACCCAAGCAAAAACGGGAAATAGTAAATGTAGGAGTGATACACAGCCCAGCCTTTAGAAGGTGGTAGCTTGTTGCTATAAAAATATCTAGCTTTTATAATTATAACGTGTTGGTAAATATAGATTTCAATTGTACTGACATTAATTGGGCGACGAATTGTAGTGTAGGTAGTCACTTGATAGGCGTCCTCGGTGACAATTATTGAGTGCCACTTTCAAAAGAACTGATAAAGCAAGGAAATTCACTCCACCTAATGATTACTAGCCGCGAAAGTATGATAACTGATGTAGAAGGTAAAGAAACCATTACATTTATTGACCACAAACTATTTAAGTCCAAGTTACAAAATGGTTTTAGAACAGACAGTTGAATATTTGGGATAACTGACTTGAGAGAAGAAAAAATGAATTACTATTAGAGGGCTGGAAGCCTAACTTTAGGTGAAAAAACTAGTGAACGTGATTTAGGAAATATTTCAAAGCACGTTTGTTGAAATGATTCAAAATCACTTTCCATTTGAGGAAAAGCAATCTCCAAAATGATTTTGTCCAAAATAGATTGATAAAGTAACATTAAAGTACATAAAAAGAGACAGTCTTATAAAAGATATCAAGAGTTCTGACTACCCCAACGATTATTTGAAAAAGACAATCAAGAAAAAACGACATTTAAAAATAAAAATCTTTGATAAATTCCAAAGAAAATTCCCACAAATTTCACAGTTATACTAGAGAAAAGAAAGTTGTCAGGAATCATATTAGCCCACTTATATCTGCCAATGGTCAACTTGTACATTAAATTGTGATTGAATACAATATTTTAGACAGTTATCGTAGCTTCTTATTCATAAAAAAACAAGCAAACCAATGTCTTGTTTGAACGGAAATCTACTCACTTCTGTGGATATGACTAAAGGAAATGTTGAAATAAATACGGAAAAAGTAAAAATCAGTAAAACACTAGTGCCCAACGGCTGGCATTAAAAATATATATATATATATATATATATATATATATATATATATATATATATATATATATTATCATCCCATTAGAAATTTATGTAATATATATATATATATATATAATATATATATATATATATATATATATATATATATTATCATATATATATATATATTATATATAAATACATATATATATACATATATATATATATGTATATATATATACATATATATATATATATATATATTTGATGAATGGTTTAGACAGATGAGAGACTGGTACAAACAGTTGGACCACATATTTATACATCCGAGGATTAGATTAATTATAAATACAATTGGGAAACGTATGCTTGATAATATATATATATATATATATATATATATATATATATATATATATATATATATATCACGACCAGGCATGTACCATAATCATGAAAATTGGCAATCGTTACTCCTATTTTCAAAATAGATAATAGGTAGAGGCCGCAGGCCAATAAGCCCTGAACTCGATCATGGTACTATAATGGAAACAATAATGATCAATGTCACAGAATGTCACTTAGAAGATACATTTTTCATCAATGGCAGCCAGTACATTTTCAGACATAAACTCTCTTGCACGACTAACCTTCTAGAATTTCACAAAATAGTTATTTCATACTGCGATATAAGGAATAGTATAGACTTTGAAAAAAAAAATTGATACTGTCCCGCACGGCATGGAATAAGGGAATACTTTCTAGGCTGAATTAGAAAATGGTTAGACCAACCTTTCTCAATGTTTTTGCCCTTGCGTAACCTTTAAAATAAATTGCATTGCTCAAGGAACCCCTGCGCAAAAAAAAAAAAAAAAAAAAAACATATACCATATCTTTCTCATTTCATTTTCATCGTAATAATTGGTTAGATAGGATGTTGTCTATATTATATTATTACAATAACCAAGAATATGTCGCGCGTGTTTAATTATATTACGTATATGAAATTAAATAAAAAATCAAAAGTGCATTAGCTTATCTCACTTGTTCTTGTGGAATCCTTAGGGACCTTTTGCGGAACTTTAGGGTTCCGGGCAACCCCGGTTGAGAAACACTGGGTTAGACAATCGTAAATAGCGAGTTATGAATACCAACACTTCTAGTTGGAAATATTATTAAAAGTGGAGTTCCTCTGGGCTCAGTTCTAGAGTCATTTCTGTTCAATGTATAATTCAATTACAGTGACTCTGGATTTAAGTCTACCGTTTCCAAATTCGCTGATGATACCACAATATGTGAAATAACAAATGATCAGTCAAATAAAATGAACGCTCAAGAGGATTTAGATAGACTAGAGCAATAACCTCAAAATGGCTATTGCGTGAAGTTATGCAAACAGCTAAAAATAATACAAAGAACAACTACAAAATACTGAAAAAAAGAACTAAGAGGAGAACGAATTGTTTTTTAAATAATTTTCAGTAGCAGCACTAAAACACCCGAGCATTGTGTTTCTGCTTCATCGAAAGGAAATAGGATACATGGATTGGTAGTTTGATCTTTTGACTTCAAAAGTCCAGCTATCATTAGCCAATTTTATGGATCATTGACCCCTCTCCAACACATTCACACACATACTTGGAGAGAAACAGCAGGAGGGACAGGAGGGGGGGAGGGAGAGAGAGAAAGAGAGAGAGAGAGAGAGAGAGAGAGAGAGAGAGAGAGAGAGAGAGAGAGAGAGAGAGAGAGAGAGAGAGAGAGAGAGAGAGAGAGAGAGAGAGAGGAAGAGAGAAGGAGGAAGAGAGGGAGGGAGAGATGGAGGCAGAGAGAGGGGGGAGAGATGGAGGAAGAGAGAGGGAAGGAAAGAGAAGAAGAGATAGGAAAGGAAAGAGAAAAATAGAGAGGGAAAGGAACGGAGAGAGGGAAAAAAGAAAGGGAGAGAAAGGGCGGGAAAGATGGAGAGAGAGAGAAAGAGAGAGAGAGAGAGAGAGAGAGAGAGAGAGAGAGAGAGAGAGAGAGAGAGAGAGAGAGAGAGAGAGAGAGAGAGAGAGAGAGAGAGAGAGAGAGAGAGAGAGAGAGAGAGAGAGAGAGAGAGAGAGAGAGAGAGAGAGAGAGAGAGAGAGAGAGAGAGAGAGAGAGAGAGGTAGAGGAGAGAGAGGGCGCAGGAATGAGAAAAGGGAGGAGAGAGAGAGAAAGAAAGAGAGAGAGAGAGAGAGAGAGAGAGAGAGGAGAGAGAGAGGGGGGAGGGAGAGAGGGGGGAGGGAGAGAGGGGGAGGAAGATAAGGAGAGAAAGAAAAAGAGAGATAGAGAGATAGAGAGAGAGAGAGAGAGAGAGAGAGAGAGAGAGAGAGAGAGAGAGAGAGAGAGAGAGAGAGAGAGAGAGAGAGAGAGAGAGAGAGAGAGAGAGAGAGAGAGAGAGAGAGAGAGACAGAGAGGTATAGAGTGCCAAAGTTCAAACCTCCCATACACTGTGGAAGCGGTTCAATACTCGGTTGGGTAAAGGTGCTTTGCGTGTGTTTTGAAGGGATTTGATGACTGTGCTAATTGCGGAGGCTGCAAGGGATGGTTCGATCTGACACCATTAGGCTGTGGTTGTAGGTCTGGCCCGGCCTGGCAGGTTCGATAGGCCTCGATTTGCAGATGATAGGGCTTGGCTTGGTGTAATAATAGGTTTAGCGTGAGCGACTGTTTGTACCCATTTTGGAAACCAGCCGATCGTTGATATTTCAAAACAAGAAGAATGTTTGTGTATTATTTTGTCATGATACGATTTTGTTGATGAGAAGTTAATCTGTAAGGGATTCCTGTGCATAGAAATAAATTAAATGATTAACCATGAGAGGTGTATGTTCTGTGTCAGATTTGAACATTCGCAATGTAATGTTCACTTTTTTGAGAGACATTTCATACGTGGAGCTCTTAATACCTGGCATAATCTTCCAAAGTCGAGTCCTCATCACAATTAATGAAACAACACGCCTGAAAAACGTGTCGCATAAATATTCTATATAGTAAAATAGGACACTTTTCAGGTCAACAAAGAGTACACAAAAAGTGACAAAAAATCTCAAGTATTTTGCAACCTCTGGCATCTGCATAAAGGTCTTTCAATTAGCTATTTTTTTAAGAACGACCTTTAAACCCTTCGTGTTCGGAGCCTAATGCTGGAATGCTTTTAGCGTAGTTTCCGCTGTTGCTGTTTTTCCTTTTCCATTTGTCGTTCACACATGAAATCACTTGCATTTGTTGATGGTGCAGAAACTGCTCTATTAATACCTGTTGCCTCAAATTTCACTGCCTGCAACCCCGAAGCCCCGTAGTCACTGGCAACGGTTCTTCCTGGGTTCTTTCATAGATCCCTCCGGAAAGAAATGTTGGACTTTTGTTTGTTATAAGAATATAAAAACACAAGAATAAAGAAGGCTACAAAAGACCATCAGGCCTACACTAGCCACACTACACACTATTAGTGTGGATGTTTATATATTGCTGGCTAGGTGGGTGAGATAGGGAGTAGTCGCCGGTTGTCAGCTCTACTACTGTCCTTACATGATAAAGTGGAAGCAAGGGTGTTGCTGGGTTTTGAAAATAGCCGGAGTGGGAGCCAGTGCTCTCCGACGTCCATATCGTAGGAACAGACACTCATGATATGAACAAGTTTAGGTTTAAGAAGAGAATAGGCAAGAACTGGTTTAACAATAAAGTGGTTAACCAATGGAATAGATTTAATAACCACGCAGTGAGCGCTGAAACAATTGGTTGTTTTAAGAGAAAATGAAATTACTTTACGATATGTATGGGGATTACAGGTGGTAAGGGACATGAAACTGCCAAGTGTAGGCTTTATGGTCTCTTACAGTCTCCACTCCTAGGTTCTTATGTTTTTAACTTGTCACAATTGCTCTCTTAACTGAGAGAATATATGTAAATTTGTATTAAAAATGTTCTGACTATCCTAATAACTGTCTTTGACGTGACGAAAGTATTTTGTCAGCAATAACCAGCGCTTCTATCCTTGAAGACAAGGTCGCCCGAGATTCAGTATGAGTAACAGAATGGAGCGATAGTAGACGTCAAAAGTGATCAATATTTTAAGTGAAGCGCGACTCTGGTCATTAGGGGTGTCTCTGAACGACAGGACATGAAAACTTTACACCCCTCTGTAACACCGGAGATCAAATAACTGACTCTTAAAATGCGACATAATCAAATACAAGATTGCATGACTTATCGTCTTATCTTCACAGACTGGTTATGATATGGGATATAAAAATACTTATATCGATTGGTTATAAATTTTGTCAGAAAATGCTTTCCAAAATTCTATACTACACGAATCCATTTAAAGGGTATCTAGCACGATTCTAGAATGCAGAAATATATAAACTACATATAAATATCACCTCATGATTTTGTTTCTGATTAATAGAGAAGACTAAAGGTTTGAGAAATTTTAGGTTTACTAGATAGCTACAGCCAGAGTATCATCGTATAGCAAGACTCTTCTCAAACCCTCTGAAACAGGGAACAGTCTTCACTGAACTCCTAATACTGAACCAAGAAATACAGAAAGAGCAGTTTCAGTTAACAATATAAAAGTTTCGATTATCTGTAGGTCCTATTGTATTTCTAAATAAATATTATTGGTGTGTATATATATATATATATATATATATATATACATGTGTGTGTGTGTGTGTATATATATATACATATGAATATATATATATATATATATATATATATGTATATATATATATATATATATATATATATGCAAGACCACTTAAGAAAATAAACAAACGGAGCAGAGCGCTTTCGTATATTACATCTTCAGTGCAAATTACAAAGAAAGAGGGTACAGTAAACATAATATAGGAACTACACTAGGAAAGGTTGTGGACGAATTGTCCGGGCGTGGGTCACACGTCCAGCATTCTTACATTTTGTAATTTTTGGCTATTTCCTTACAAATATAATTATCAATTTTGTACAATCCTAAGTTAAGGTTAA
>NC_134806.1:8629641-8644641 GCF_046742065.1 Oratosquilla oratoria | reverse complement strand
TCCTTTTCGCTCTCCTCCTAAAGTCTCTCCTTGACCACTGCCTGTAGGACTCGAACTCTTCGACGGAGAGAAGAGCTGGTTGTCTCTGATGACGAAGACAAATACTTTTCTCTCTCTCTTTTTACGCTCTTTTTTTTTCTCTTTGTTCCTATATCTTTCTTGTTTTTTCTCTCATTTTCTGTTTTGTTCTCTCTTTTTTCTATCTTTTTTTTCTCTTTCACCCTTTCTCCCATTTTTTATTATTTTTGTTTTCTTTCTTTCTCTTCCTCCTCTTTTTTATTCTTCTCTTTTCTTTTCTTTCATCTTCTCTTTTTTCTATTTTTCTTTTTTTCGGTTTCACCCTTTCTCCCGTTTTTTTTTCTCTTTTTTCCATTTTCATTCTTGCTCTTCCTCCTCTTTTTTATTATTCTCTTTTGCTTTCTTTCATCTTCTTATTCTCATTCTTACTTTTCTTCCTATCTCCTTTTTCTCTTCCTCTTCTCTTTCTTTTTTTCCTTCTCTTTCTCTTTCTTTTTCTTTTTCTTTCCCTTTATCTCTTTTCCTCTATCTCCCTCTCTCCCCTTCTTTTTCAATCCTACTCTTTTTTCTCCCTTCTCTTTCTCGTTCAGTCTTCCTCTCTTTTTATTCCCTACTCTCATCCCCCTTCTGATCCTTTCCTTCTGTCAGGCAGAATTGACCTCCGAGATTGTTCACATGGATAGAAGCGGTGGGATCCAGGCCATTCACGTCCTTGATCGACAGCGTGACTGACAGACTGCCCCCCCCCCATGGCAGAGGACTTGGAACGCTCCCCCATCCCCCCTACGCCTCCCTCCCCTCCTCCCCCTCGGGTTCCAGCCAAAGAGGGGTGACACCAATGAGTAGTGGGGGTGGGGAGTAGGGTCGTTGTTGACTAGAACGATCCTCAATCACTCTGTCTTCTGTCTCTTTCCACCCCTCCACTCCCCTCCCCTCCCCCTCCCCTCACCGCCCTCTGTCTCTCTCTCTCTCTCTCTCTCTCTCTCTCTCTCTCTCTCTCTCTCTCTCTCTCTCTCTCTCTCTCTCTCTCTTTGTGTGTGTGTATGGACCCTCGGAGTCCAGTACCACGTGGCGTTGCTTTATCACCCAGTGACACTTGGAACTGTAACAACACGCCGTTTAGAATATGATGACGTTACGATGACGCAGAAGTGACGTCACCTCCCAGAGATGACGTCACAAGGCAGAGAACCAATCCTGACTGCTCCATGACGATTGCATCATAGTTGGCGCCGAGAGTACACCCAAAACAGACGGCGCCAGAATAAGCTGGGGGACGCCCTGGCATCATCTTGATACACTGGCACCAGTCCAGGTGACTGTACAGAAGCCAAGTGTATATTTGTATGTTTGTGCATGAGTACATTGTAAGATTTCGTATGCGTATGTTTGTGCTTGCGTGTACACGTGTGTGTGTGTGTGTGTGTGTGTGTGTGTGTGTGTGTGTGTGTGTGTGTGTGTGTGTGTGTGTGTGTGTGTGTGTGTGTGTGTGTGTGTGTGTGTGTGTGTGTGTGTGTGTGTGTGCATATGTGTGCGTGTTTATGTACATATCTGATTCACAATTTCTGAGCGAATTTTGAATGCATTGTGATGCCTTTCAGCCCTGGGCAAGGACTCAAACTCAGGCCGCTGAGTTAGCAGTCACGCACGGTATCATTACACCAACAATCCGGTATGTCTTCACCTTGGTCTTTGGATCACGTGCTGGACTCGTGAGCGACAGCTATTCCCCTCCCGGAGTGTACATATGTGTGTTTGTGTGTATGAGTATATGTGCATGTACCTTTGTGTGTGTACGTGTGTGTGTGTGATCGTGTGATATTTCTACAGCCACATAATAGAAATCATGGCAATAAACTTTATTTCCTAAACACAAATCGCATCGCAGGTTTGGTTTTCAAGGTTTGATTTTCCTGCGTCCGTCAGCCGCTGCCTCAGTCGCGCTCAAACGTCCGTTCCAGCAACCAAAACAAAAGAAAATCGATAACATCAGCTCTTCGTGTTTTCTTTTTTTTCTTTTTTGTAGTACCATGCATCCGAATTCAAAGAGGAGATGACTGGGCAGTAAGCAGAATTATCTCCTTTAGTTCTCAACGTTTCGATTTTTTTAATCGTATTTGTTCGAATCTGTGCTTATACGAGACATATCATAAATTTGATCTTTTATTCAATTTTTCGATGTTCTATAAACTCGATTTATTCGTCCCATTTTTAGATCTAAAATATGCCAAAACCTAAGAAAGACCTTCGACCTAAATCGAAAGTCAAGAATGTATGGAACTGTTTAATATGAATTTTTAGTAAAGGAACCAAGATGCCAGAACTTCTATCCTTGGGAAAAATATTGCACCGAAGACGTAGACTTACAAAGGTAGTAAAGGAGAGAGATCTAAGGAGGGCAGAGGGATGGTTCTAAGTTAGTCCCCTAATCTTAAGTCATAAAAGAAAACTGTGCGACTCTGGTCCGTAGGGGTGTTACTATAGTCCTTAAAATAATGGACGCATAAATATTATTCCATTGATATTCCATATGTCAATTAGTACACTGTCAGTTTTTTCCAATCTAATATAGGTCTCTAGTTCATCAAGTTGTCAGGGATTTACTAGCTATTTAGGGCTCAGGTAATCCTAGATGTCATGTGACTGATAGAAAAAAAAAAATCCTTGGTCGAACATATCAGCTACTTCACATCAAAGAGCAGAATGTAACCGCCAGTCGGCAGAAGACATCTGTCGCAAAAACGCGAAAGTTAATGTCAAGCGAAATCTGAAAGCAAATTTTAAAACTTTAGTGGAGGTCCATAACCAGGTCGGATGGTAAGATCAGATAGCTAGTTTAATGAAGAAATTGATAAACAAGAGAACCAAACAATTGGCAGAGATCAAAGCATATTGTTTAGGTGTTTATCTAAATGAATCTTAAAACTGCGAAGCATACTACATTTCATTGCCTCTGCAGGAAGTTTATTCCACTCAGTGATTACACAGTTGGCGAAGTTATTTCTACCCGCTTATAGATTAAATCAAAGTCTTGACAGTTTGATTTCCTTATTTCTCATCTGATTTATATTCAATGTGGAAATTTCATTACTTTTAATAACAATTCCCTTTAAAATCGTAAAGACCTGTATAATTCACCCCGGAGTGTACACTTCTTTAGGGAAAATATACTCATGTGTTTCAGGATGTTTTCATATGATTTGTTTCTGATATTCAGAGTCAGTTTTGTGACTCGCCGTTGTACTTTTTTCCAATTCGTCAAATTTTTTAATGAGATTCGGGTACCATACGGACACAGCATATCCCAATCGAGGACGGACTAATGATCTATGATGACAGATGGACTTTTTAAATAAAAAGATCATGCAATCAGTCCTAGGATCTTGCTTTCTCTTAGGCAGAAATACATTACTTTTATGATTTGAGATCGTTATTGATAATTAAACCAAGATCCTTTTCACTATACTCTTGTTAACATTTTTCCAAATAACTTGTATGCGTACTTGATGCTATTTCGACCTATATGAATAACTTCACATTTACTTGGGTTAAATTTCATTAGCCACTTTTTGGACCATTGCTGTAGTTCACCTAAATATTTTTGAATATCCAACTGATTCAGCAACTTTGGAGACTGTAGGTTTCACTCCATGGTTCATATAGTTTATAGATAGAATTGGCACAAGGACAGAACCCTGAGGAACTCCACCTGTAACATTTTTCCAGCTAGAAGTTTTGCCATTCAGAACAGCTCATTGATTACGATTGTTCAATCAACTACGAATCCAATTTAATAGGTTACCTCTTATTCCGTGTGAAGCGAGTTTAGTAAGTAGCCTTTTGTGTAGGACGGTATCAAAAGCTCTTTCAAAGTCCAGATATATTAAATCTACGTTGTTTCTTTTGTCATTATTCGAGATGATTGTACTGCGCCATCCAAATCCTCAAGTTTTCATTAAAATTATTATTTCCTGTTGGGATTAAAAAAAAAAACTATAGCGTTCGTCAATTACCATTATTTCATAAATTTGTACCTATTTGTAAACTGCATGAAAAAAGATCATAGAAGCGTGCTATATGCGTGTAACAAGATATTTCGATAGCAAATATTCATAAAAACTTTGCTATTAGTTTTCTAAATTTAGAGATCACTTTTCATGTTAAATTAATAACGATAGGTTCCCTCCCCAGTAAAAAAAATAATAATAAAAAAATCGATGGATGTGGCAATTTCTCGTTATAAAATATGTGCAGTAGGTAGCCAGCCACGTATCCAGGGTCTGACCTATGGAACAAAAGGAAAGGTGTTTTTATCCAAGTGAAATTTAAAACTTCGAACTGTATTACATTGAAATACCTCTGTTGATAACTTGTTACAATCGGTGACGACGCAGTTAGCAAAATTGTTTTTATCTATTTCTAGGTTAAATTTGCGCCCTAAAAGCTTGAGGCCATTAGGTTTAAGAAAGAAATAGGCAAGAACTGGTTTACCGGTAGAGTGGTGAATGAATGGAATAGACTTAGTAGACATTTAGTGACCGCTGAAACAATTGGTTATTTTGGGAGATTAGATAACTTTATGGATGGGCATGACAGATGATAAAGGACATGGTGCTGCCTAGTGTAGGCCTTATGGTCTCTTGTCTCCCGATCTATCTATCTCCATCCTCAACTTTTCTGTATATCACATCGATTACTCCACCTCTTCGGTGCGATAACATTTCCCAAAGGATAGAAGCGCTGGTTATTTGTGACAAATACGACTTGGGTCGTTTATTCCAGCTGCCGCCAGGCGATTTTATTCAGATAGGGAGAACGGTTCCCTCCGTTGGGAAAGAGGTTGGGAGTTCTCCTCCCGAGCCTGCGGAGATTCATGTCTCCGGTAGAGTCAGTCATCCATCTCCTTCTGGTGACCTCACATAAACCGTCTTCTCTCGTTCATGAAGAACAAAGAACATTTCTCGAGCGGTTCCTTTTTGTCTTAGATCCCCAAGGAGCCCTCTAGAGCAAACATCCCCCTTTTTATAAAGCAGACATCCAGCCCCCCTTCCCGAATCTGCTCCCTTCCTCTGTTCAAACTCTCCCTCTCCCTTCTATTCCATCACTACCTACTCCTTCATACGATCCCCGCAGCAAGGCAGACTTACGATAATTGCTCGTCATACTAATTAATGCGACGACACACCTGACCTCCCAGTTGTACCGAGGGGCTGCCAGGGGCGGCTGGAGGCGACCGCCCCTCTGTCGCTTGCTAGAGACCCTGACAGATGACAAATGACCCGAGTCGCTCTTAAACGTCACCTTTAAGGCAGAGAACTCGAGTATTACGTCCTCCTGTCTCCGTCCTGACCCTCGTCTAGCATCTCGTAAATAGTGACGACTATGACCCCGTACTTCCACGTAAACGTTTATAAAGAGGTGATGTTAGCCATCACAGACGACCTTTCTTCCTTCGATACCGTTTGATACTTCATACCATATAAACCGTTTGTGCTCGAGAGTCCCTTCGATTAAAAAGAAGTTTTCTATGTAAAAGTAGGGATGAGCAGAAAACGAGAGAAATAGAGGGAGAGAGAGAGAAAAGGTGATTTTGTGTGTGTGTGTGTGTGTGTGTGTGTGTGTGTGTGTGTGTGTGTGTGTGTGTGTGTGTGTGTGTGTGTGTGTGTGTGTGTGCATGTGAGCGTGTGTGTATGTGTGTGTGTGTGTGTGTGTGTGTGTGTGTGTGTGTGTGTGTGTGTGTGTGTGTGTGTGTGTGTGTGTGTGTGTGTGTGTGTGTGTGTGTGTGTGTGTGTGTGTGTGTGAGAGAGAGAGAGAGAGAGAGAGAGAGAGAGAGAGAGAAAGAGAGAGATAGAGAGAGAGAGGGAGAGGGAGAGGGAGAAGGAGAGGGAGAGGGAAAGAGGGAGAGTGAGAGGGAAAGAGGGAGAGGGAAAGAGGGAGAGGGAGAGGGAGAGGGAGAGGGAGAGGAAGAGGGAGAGGGAAAGAGGGAGACGAAAAGGGAGAGGGAAAGAGGGAGAGGGAAAGAGGGAGAGGGAGAGGGAAAGGGAGAGGGAAAGGAAGAGGGAGAGGGAGATGGGGAGAGAATGGGGGGGGAGGGGATGCAATCTGAAAGATAGGAAGGACCCAACAATTAATTAGGCTGAGCCGGGCCCTGTCAATCAAGGGGGCTTTGTTCCATACCGCCTTGGCGACTTTGCCGTTTGAACTCGTTTGGATCACGTCAGCTTTGCTACAGAGAGAGAGGAGCCCACCTCGGCTCACGCCAACTTCCCCATCCCCCCATCCCTCCCGCTACAGAGAACACGGAAAAGAACTTCTTCCCTTTCCGGATTTTTCTTCTTCTTCTTCTTCTTCTTCTTCTTCTTTTTTCTGTGCTCATACCGCCCTTAGATTCCGGACCAACGAATGAGGAAGCTGAACCTTTATATAAAGGTCCTTTTTTAGAGGAGGTGATGAAGTAGTTTGGGGGAAATCGGGACGTTTTCATGGGTACTGTGGAGGCTCTGCCATTGAGTCGACCTGAGCCGGCGCTGCCGTTGCGGCTTGTTGTTGGCTATGACAGAATCTCTCTTATTAGTCATTAGACTCGGAAGATTATGATAATATTTTAACCGGGGTGAGATGGTGGTCTTTATATCAAGTTTTGGCTATCGCCACGTGATTTTATCAAGTCAATTAAACTTGTCCATATGCTGGTTCCATCCGGCGCCGTCGCACAGTGGGACACCGACATAAGATGTCTTTACAGCGTCATATGACTCTCCTGTAGGGTCCGCAAGGTACTTGCCTGGATACGCACCCTCACCCCAACAGTTGTGTTGTGTATAGGGAAATAGAACTACCAAAGCAAACACTTATGTGAAATGTCAAGGGTCGTGTTGCTCTCTGCGATGAGGCTGAACTACTGCACGTACAAGTTTTCAGTTGTAACAAACCAGAATACTTCGGAATAATTTCAAAAGTTTTTGTTATTCATTCACCTTCCTTCCCACATTATGTTACCGGTTTCGTTGGCTGGGAAGCTCGCTGCAGGAAAAAGAAGAATTTAAGCATTGGTGATGGAAAACAGATTTTTTTTTTTTTTTTTTTTGTCAGCAATATCCTTGAAAGACAATACTGCAGAAGTGGTAAAAAAAAAAAAAGGAAATTAAGGACAATAGTAAAACGAATATTAGAAATTAAAAGTGATTATTTTACTTATATTCTTCTTCAGTAGATATTAGTCTCCAGTCATGAAAGAATGTTGCGTGACTCTGGCCCATAGGGATGTCCCTAAATCCCTAAAACATCAACTATATAAATCATGCAATCAGTACCTCATACGAGGTGGAAAAAAAACATGTTCAGGTGCACCGAATACTAAAGACCTTCATCAGCGTCTTGAACACGTCTGTTCACAAACTCCCGTTTGTTGGTCTCCACAGACTTCCTGACTCGTAACTCGGGTTCCATTGTAGAGCTTCTTCTGTCACATTCCCTCAGTTTAATGTTAAGCTAAGCCTTGCACACTGTCAAACGCATTTTCATAGAATGCAGAAGTGTAGGTACAAGCACGACCACAACCTATCTATGCGAGGATGATTTCTGGCGGAGTCCAAGAGAGCGGGGATTACTTGACTCCTTAAGTCTGTCATAATTTGAGACGCATAGGATTAAACAACAACGACAACTTAAGCTGTGAAACCCTCGGCCATGTTAAATCATCTGATCACTATGCTGCGTTCACCTACGTCAATATAACACTACACAGAGGGAACACTGAATAGAGAACAATATAGCTACAAAATGAGGTAGACTAGGAGGAGCTAAATAAGGAACAGCATTTAACATCATCATCCTGCAGGGAACCATCGATAAAGGCCCACAGCGGTTACAGAGTTCATAATTGAAAGCTCAGAGGAGACACATCTACATAAATATTCGTTCAGGAGCATGAGCCAGCCTTAATTTAGGTATCATTACCCTCTTGCTGGAGACGAAAAATATTGAAAATAAAAGACACTTAAAAAGAAGAAGAATAGACTCGACACAACAGAACGAGGAACAACAAGCTTGTCGGCATCTCTCTAGTACAGGGGTTTGGGCAATTCGGAATTGGACGAGAACTTGGTGGCACGCAGATAGAATATGGCACTTAGCATGATTGACATCACAAAGGAACATCTTTTAGTATCCGGAGTTGCCTTTGGCGGCACTCTACGTTTCCGAAAACGGTACAAAGGATGTATATTCCATCCACACCAACTAGGCCAAATTTTTGACAATGTTGGACATTTTACATCCTTTAATGAGGCTGGGTACTTAGCGAAGGGCGACAGACTCCTCCATAGTCAAGAGAAAGAGTAGGGGGATGAGGCGGAAGAGGAACAAGAAACTATACTATTCCCAAATGCAACCCAGCCTGGTGGTGTATGCCCTACTCGCCTGGCTAGGGTCAGCTCACACACACATTTAACGATCCTGGGCAAGACTTATGAGGGATCTAAAAGACTGGCAAGGATCAGGGCTCTGAAGAAAGAGATTAACTTCTCCTACAGGCCTTTCATTATTCCAAGCCACTTTTATCGCGTTATTTTCCTGTTTTAGAGCAACGATTAAGGGCGAGAGTGTTACAAAGCTAATGCATATCACTTTGAAAGTGTATCTACAAATGATATCTTCCTTACTCTTTATTCGTCCTTATTTCCGGCCGTAAACCTGTCAAAACATGGAGGGGATATGACGCCATTACAATATAAGGCAATGGGTCTTAGCTCATGCCAGGTCATGGAGAGAGAGAGAGAGAGAGAGAGAGAGAGAGAGAGAGAGAGAGAGAGAGAGAGAGAGAGAGAGAGAGAGAGAGAGAGAGAGAGAGAGAGAGAGAGAGAGAGAGAGAGAGAGAGAGAGAGAGAGAGAGAGAGAGAGAGAGAGAGAGAGAGAGAGAGAGAGAGAGAGAGAGAGAGAGAGAGAGAGAGAGGCAGAGAGAGAGAGGCAGACACAGAGAGGCAGACACAGAGAGGCAGACACAGAGAGGCAGACACAGAGAGGCAGACACAGAGAGGCAGACACAGAGAGGCAGACACAGAGACAGAGACAGAGACAGGGACAGAGAGAGAGAGAGAGAGAGAGAGAGAGAGAGAGAGAGAGAGAGAGAGAGAGAGAGAGAGAGAGAGAGAGAGAGAGAGAGAGAGAGAGAGGGGGGGGAGAGGGAGAGAGAGAGAGAGAGAGAGAGAGAGAGAGAGAGAGAGAGAGAGAGAGAGAGGCAGAGAGAGAGGCAGACACAGAGAGGCAGACACACACAGAGAGGCAGACACAGAGAGGCAGACACAGAGACAGAGACAGAAACAGAGACAGGGACAGAGAGAGAGAGAGAGAGAGAGAGAGAGAGAGAGAGAGAGAGAGAGAGAGAGAGAGAGAGAGAGAGAGAGAGAGAGAGAGAGAGAGAGAGAGAGAGAGAGAGAGAGAGAGAGAGAGAGAGAGAGAGAGAGAGAGAGAGAGAGAGAGAGAGAGAGAGAGAGAGAGAGAGAGAGAGAGAGAGAGAGAGAGAGAGAGAGAGAGAGAGAGAGAGAGAGAGAGAGAGAGAGAGAGAGAGAGAGAGGAAACTGACGAGTCCTTGAGGACAGAATAGCCCTCCCCCCCCCTTCTACCGTTTTCCACCTTTTCGTTTCAGGAAGAAACACCTTTCGATTTCTCCCTTTCCCTCCTTCTTCACTTCCTCTCCTGCAATCTATTCTCTCCTTTCTCTCTTCTGTTTCCCTCTCCACCACCTCCTCCTCCTCCTCCTACTGCTCCTCCTCCTTCTACTGCTCCTCCTCCCCCTCCTCCCTCTTTTCCTCTACTGACCCTTTATCTATGAAGGTGTATTATGTTTTCTCCTCTCGTCTGTTCTCTCGTTTCATTTCCTCTTTTTGTTACCTTCCCCTACTCCTCCTCCCCCTCTTTCTCCTCTGTCTTTTCCTCCTCCTCCTCTTCCTTCTTTCTTTTTCTCTTCCTCTTCCTCCTCCTCCTCCTCTTCCTCTTTCTTCTTCTCCTCTTCCTCCTCCTCCTATTCCTCCCCCTCCTCTACCTATTCTTCCCCTCTTCTACTTATCCTCATCCTTCACCTCTTCTTCCTCCTTCTGTTCCTACTCCTCCTCCCTCAACTCTCATGTTCCCCCTCATGCATCATATTCTTTCTTTTCCTCTTGCCCTTTCCTCTTTCTACTTTTCCTCTTCTGCCACGATCCCTTCTGTCTCTTTCCCTTTTCCCATCCTTGCTTTTCCTTCTCCATCCTACCGCTTATTCCCTTTTGCTTCTCCTCCTCTTTTCTCTCCTCGTTGTCTTGTCTCCCATTTCTTCCATCCCATTTTCTTTTTGGTCCCATTCCTCTCTCCTCTATCTGTCTCTCCTTCTTCCTCTCTCCGTCTCTTTCTCATTTCATCTTCCCTTTATCATCTTATTTCTTTCTTTTCCCATTCATCGTCTCCTTGCTCTGTTTCTCTTTCCTCTTGTTCCTCTCAATTCCTCATCGTTTCAATCTCCACTCTCTCCACTTTTCTAACTCCTCTCCAACCTCTCTCCCCTTTTCCTTTCTTTCTTTTCTTCTCCTTCCTCTTCCATTCTATCCACGTTTTCAAAATTCCTCGTCGCTGTGCCTCTCCCCCATAACTTCCCCATTTCTCATGCCCCATTGACCTCACCCACTCCTCCCTCCCACTCCCCCTCCTCCTCTTCCGATTCTTTCTCTACCATTTCCCCACCCATTTTATTTTTTTGTTTTCCAAAAATGTCCTCCATTTCTCATGCCCCATTACACACTTCCTCCTCTTCTTCTTCCTCTACGATCTCTAATGTCCGTCCCCCTCCACCCTCCCCTTTTCCATCAACTCCCCTCGGGATGGAGAAGCCATCGTTCATCTTTCCATCCCCCCCCCCCCTTTCCTTCACTTCCTGCACGGGCATCCTTCCAGGTGCATCAACGAACAAGCTTCAATATCTGACCCTTGTATGGGGAGTTGGAGAGTCTGCTGGTCAGACCCACAGTATATTGTTTGTAGCTTGTTGAAAAAGGCACCATCTCCTGGTCATCACCTAGGTCTTCCTCCTCTTCATTCTCATCATCTTCATCATCATTCTCTTCTCTCTTCTCCGTTTCCTCCTCCTCGCATCCTCTCTTCCCCTTCCTCCTCCTCCCCCTCCTCCTTTTCCTGGCCATCGGCTGGATCTTTCTCCTCTTCCTCTTCATCATGACCCTCTTTTCTCTTCTCCCGTTACCTATTCCCCATATCTTCTCTTCTCCTTCCTCATCATCAGCTCTTTTCGTTACTGCTCTTTCTCCTGTTCACCTTTATCTCGCTCTTTTTCGGTTTTGTTCATAAGTATTTTTTTATCAATATTTTTCCATATATGTTCTTGGGATATCTGTTACCCACGGAGCTGATGGATTTTTTTTAACGACTGTGGATATTATTACACTAGAATAAGCACAGAGAATAATGACAAAATGATACACGAGCTTTGAACTTTACCTTTGGTAGACATGCTTAAACAACTTACACTCTGGAAAGACGTAGATTGCGGGGTGATCTAATAGAGGTATTAAAAAGGGACAAGGACTGATGATGCAGACAAGGCCATCATATCAAGACAGCATGCCAAGACTCGTATTAAGGAGTATAAATTGGACAAATTTAGGTTTAAGAATGAAATAGGCAAGAACAGGTTTAACAATAAAGTGGTTAACCAATGGAATAAATTTAAGTCCAGTTCTGACGATCGAATATTGCCCGCGTGCACAAGCGAGCAGTTTGCCGTTAACAAGTTTACTGCTTGTGCCCGCTAAAACACGGGCAAAATGCCTGTGTTGGTTGTTTAGTGAAAACACCAGACACTGCCCGTGGCCGGTGATGTGACGTCGCTGCCAGACACACGAGGCTTCCTATGGAGGCAAGGGCAGTGTTGCCGTTCGTAGAATTTTTGATGCGGAATGAAGCTTAATGACGACATCTGGCAACTGCCTGTAGCTTTTTTTTCCTCATTCGCCACTTGGCAAAAGATCGACATAATAACTGCCTATATAGTGTGTAAATGTTATTAATACGGATGCTATAAGAAGTAATTAACAAATTCTATTCATTTGATTGATGAATGGCTTACTACAAATATATTTAGCAGACATAATAGGGTAATTCCAAATTCCTCTTTCCGTAGAATAAAATTCCTCATAGAAAATTCAGCTTTTTACGTTGGATATATCTTTTCTTACTATGTTTACACATATTTCTGAACATAACTGTGCAGTGCACTGGCAAATTATTGTAGAAAATATGCAAACCGAGGCAAAATGCATTCGAACTATGAAGCAGAACTAGTCAGTTTTGTGGTTGCCTTCCTAATAGCCGCATTTCAAGGATCACTCCGAGATGAGCCCTGCTTATTTGCTAGTGTGTTCAACTGATGTAATTTTCTCTAATACTACTGCGAAATAATAGTCCTCTAAACAGTCAAAGTATCACAAGTAAGTAATCTTTCATGAGTGTACCGAATCTGACAAAGTTACCCCTTTATTATAGTAAATTCATCTGAATGGGGGGCACTCCAAAGAAAATGGAATGCATATCTTGAACTTATGTATTTTAAAGTTCATGGTCTACTTCAGATTATATATCATGGCTAATAAACGGAAGCTGAGAGATCCATGGCTGGAGATGGAGGAATTCAAGCCATGGTTGGCAAAGGTAGACGGAGATCCAACAAAAGCTTATTGTCTTACGTGTCAGAAAACCATTGCAAGTAATTTGACGACGGTATAAAGACACATATGTTCCGTTTAACAACTCTTAACCTTACGTATTTGCTACTTTTTTACATTTTAGGCATACATGTTTGAGGCACATTAATCGTTGACGCACGATCTTTTACTCTCCCCAAGACATTATATGGTTATTTAGTATCATTTATATCCGTTTTCTTTCTCACCTAATGGTTAGAAAATGGTAGCTGCAGTGAAACTACAGACTTTCCTATGTTTGTACACGTTTAATTAAAGGCTAACTGGTAACCGTTCATCCACACAAGCGAGGAATCGGCGGCATCCCAGGGCAAGGGGGCAGAGGTGGTCATTGCTCACTCTAGTGTTTGACAGGACATGTCTGTCTCGGCTCCCGCTATGGATCAGTGGTCAAGACCTCATATTTTACATTTAATAAAACTTTATCGGCAACGCTGTTGCCTTTGGAATGTAAAACTGAACATATACAAAGACAGACAAACGAGCAGCAGCCCACATCTTCTTGTCAGACGATATGAAGAAAATTTGTGTGTCCGTGACAGCAGCCGAAATGAAAAAGAAAAACAAACACTCCTCAATCAACATAGACGAGAGATGCGTAAGATACAAAGGAGGACTGTGGCAGGATTGTTATATACACTAAATATTACTTAGGCCGTCAGACTACAAAGTTTGTCACACCTGCACGTTTCAGGTATTATGTCTGATAAGCCCTGCTTGGATATTCTTGTGGTAAACTGCAGAGACGTACAGCTACATCCAGTTGAAAGAAATATGAGGGGAACCACTAGACGAGCGTTTGCAAGGATACTATCCCTCATATTGGTATCCTACTTGCTTATAAAGGAGGTCACTTTGTCTAGAAGAGTATGAAAAGTATTCGGGCCCATTCTCATGTAGCTTATGAAGTCGTTTCTATTTCCAGTTAATATAGTCACATGAATTTCCTAATTTTCTTCTCTTAATTAACCAGTCTTTGCACCATTTGTCTTTTTGCATTTTCCATCTTTTTCTTTTTCACACACATAGCAATTATTAGCTATATGTTGCTTTCTTTTTCCGATTCTTCTTGGTGGCCACCATACTGGTAGTTATCGTACCGCACACAGCCTGCAGGTTCTGCTTGAAGGACCACACGCTCTGGCTGTGCCTGGGTTTGACTGAACAAGCTCGACACCGTGAGGATAACAACAGTTATGCCTGTGGGCTTTGCTCGTTTGCGGGCAACAGTGCCCGTCGAGCTGTACTCGATCATCTGGACTGGCCTTTAGTAGCCATGTAGTGAGCGCTGAAACTATTAGCCGTTAAGAGAAGATTAGATGACTTAATAAATGTGGATGACAGATTGGTATTAGATATGGAACTACCTACTGTCGGCATTACGGTCTCTTGTAGTCTCCTTCATTCTTATGTTCTAATGTCACAGTAGGAGGACATATCTGAGAACATTGATCTTGCACTAGATTGCTGAGTAGATCTAGACTGGATTCCTTAATCGTCTGTTACCTGGTATTACATGAATACGAACACCTCAAGCATAATGATTACTGTATACTTTAATCACCTCGTCTCAAACTGTAGGTGACGGTCCTCGCCCGAAGGATAACTAAGGCTCGTTTCACACGTATCGACTTTTCGTCGTGCGCCGTCCACACAACGTCGTGTTCTCAAATAACTATGAGTGTTTATGGGCGCTTTCGTGGTCGTGACGTGTGAAAGCGTCTATAGACATCCGTGGTTATTTGAGAGCACGACGTCGTGGCGTGAACAGCGCACGGCGAAAAATCGATACGTGTGAAACGAACGTCTATAGCCGGGTCCACACTTGTTGCATTTCCACGTATTGTATCAACTTTGCGTACCACCTGGTGATACGATACGGTGCAACAGGGTATTGTACCCACTTGTTGCGTATCCGTATACAGCAGGCGGATACGCAACAAGTGGGTACAATACCCTGTTGCACCGTATCGCATCACTAGGTGGTACGCAAAGATGATACGATACGTGGAAATGCAACAAGTGTGGACCCGGTCTATGAGGTGGAGTTGTAGATGAAATGTTGAAGGAGAGATTTAAGGAGGATAGCAGAACGGAGGGATAGAATTTATTTATTTACTTATTTATTTATCTATCTATTTATTTATTTATTTATTTTTATTTATTTATTTTTGAGAGAGAGAGAGAGAGAGAGAGAGAGAGAGAGAGAGAGAGAGAGAGAGAGAGAGAGAAATGA
>NC_134806.1:8622141-8624641 GCF_046742065.1 Oratosquilla oratoria | reverse complement strand
CTACTGACCTCAGTGGAACCGCCATCAAAGGGAACACCTCGAATCCTCTCTCTTCGACTCTCAACTCCTTCTGGCTCATTCAACGTCCTTAGCATCTACGCTCCCATACTCAGCTCTCCGGCCGAGACCAAGGATGAGTTTTATTAGGAGCTTGAGACTACCATCAGAGAGATCCCAGCCACAGAATAACTATACCTGCTTGGGGATTTCAACGCTCGCGTGGGGAGCTGACCAAGAATCCTGGCCCCGCAGCATTGGCCACTTCGGTGTCGGCAAACTCAACGAGAATGGTCAGAGACTTTTAGAAATGTGTTCCCATCACGACCTCTGTGTAACCTACACATTCTTTTCCACCAAGCCTCAACACAGAGTATCCTGGTGTCACCCTAGATCACGTCACTGGCACCAGCTGGACCTCGTTATCACCAGAAGACCCTCGCTAAACTGTGTCCTCACAACCCACAGCTACCACAGCGCTGACTGCGACACCGACCATTCGTTGATTGGTTGCAAGGTGCGTCTTCAGCCCAAACGGATCCATTGCTCAATGCAGAAAAGTCGTCCACGTATCAACACAGCTAGGACAAAAATGCCAGACCTATGTAAGCACTTTGCTGATTCTACAGAAGAGGCCCTTTGGGACTGCCCCACAAACAGCGCTGAACAGAGGTGGAATCACATTCGTGGAGCCATCTACAACTCCTCCATTGACACCTTCGGCAAGAGAGAGAGGCAGAATCCAGACTGGTTCGAAGCTGGAATCACAAAACTCGAACCACCAATCGCAGCTAAAAGAAAAGCGCTGCTTAAATACAAAAGAGAGCCTTCAGAGAAAACACTCGCTGCACTCAGGAAGGCTAGAAATGACGCCCAACGGTTAGCACGGCGCAACGCCAACAACCACTGGCTGAACCTCTGCCAGAGTATCCAACTCTCTGCTTACTGTGCCAACATTCGTGCCATCTACGACGGCATGAAGAAAGCCTTTGGCCCAAGCATTACCAAGGTCGCACCTCTGAAGACAGCCTCTGGTGACACTATCACAGACAGAGGAAAGCAGATGGAGAGATGGGCCGAACACTATCAAGAACTTTACTCAAGAGAGAACGTTGTCAGCACCGCAGCAGTTGAGAAATGCAAAGCCCTACCACTCATGGAGGAAATAGATGTTCTACCCTCTAATGACGAACTCAGAAAAGCCATCGACTCCCTGGCCAGCGGGAAAGCTCTTGACAACGACGGCATCACCCCGGAGGTCGTCAAAACAGGCAAGAGTACCGTTCTACATCACCACCTGCACGACCTTTTACTCCAGTGCTGGGAGGAAGGAACCGTTCCCCAAGACATGCGTGACGCCAACATCATCACGCTCTATAAAAACAAAGGAGACCGCAGCGACTGCAACAACTACCGCAGAATATCCCTTCTCAGTAAGGTTGGGAAAGCCTTCGCCCGAGTAGTACTCAACCGGTTGCAGAAACTTGCAGAACGAATCTACCCTGAGGCACAGTACGGCTTCAGAGCAGAACGATCAACCATTGACATGGTCTTTTCACTAAGGCAACTGTAAGAGAAGTGCCGAGAACAGAGGCGTCCACTTTACATTGCCTTCATCGACCTGACGAAGGCTTTCGACTTGGTTAGCAGGCAAGGCCTTTTCACCCTGCTACAGAGGATTGGATGTCCCCCTAAGCTCCCGAGGATGATTTCATCCTTTCATGAAGACATGCACGGCACCGTCCAGTACGACGACTCATCCTCAGACCCCTTCACAATGAGAAGTGGTGTGAAACAGGGATGCGTGCTTGCTCCAACGCTTTTCGGCATCTTCTTCTCCCTGCTGCTGTCCTATGCCTTCAACCAGTCAGAAGACGGACTGCATCGCCACACCAGAAATGACGGAAGTCTCTTCAACCTTGCACGTCCCCGAGCAAAAACCAAGGTACGCAAGGTCCTGATCAGAGAGATGCTGTTTGCTGATGACGCCGCCTTGACTGCACACACAAAGGAGGCCCTTCAGCGACTCATCAACTGCTTCGCTCATGTATGCAAAAAGTTCGCCCTTACCATCAGCATCAAGAAGACCAACGTCATGGGCCAGGATGTCAGCAGCATTCCTAACATCTCCATCGATGGCCACATCCTCGAGGTGGTGGGGGAGTTCACCTACCTGGGTTCCACCATCTCAAGCAACCTGTCCCTGGATGCAGAGCTGAACAAGAGCATCGGCAAAGCAGCAACAGCATTGGCTCGTCTTGGAAAGCGTGTATGGGACAACGCCATGCTTACCACCAACACCAAAATAGTAGTATACCAGGCTTGTGTACTCAGCACGCTCTTGTACGGCAGGAAAGCCTAGACCCTGTACTCCCGCCAAGAACGCCGACTCAACATCTTCCACATACGCTGCCCCAGAAGAATCCTGGGCATTAGTAGGCAAGATCGTGTCTCCAACAAGAATGTTCTGACACAGGCGGGAATGTCCAGCATGTTTGCCTTG
>NC_134806.1:8614641-8617141 GCF_046742065.1 Oratosquilla oratoria | reverse complement strand
CACCTCCTCATTTCTCACTCTATCTAGCCTAGTAACCCCCATCATACTTCTGAGACACCTCATCTCAAACACATTCAAACTCCCTCTCTTCCTCTCTTATGTTCCATGTTTCTGTCCCATACAGTGCTGTTGGCACAATCACTCCTTTATATAGTCTCCTCTTAGCATCCATTCCCAAATGTCTATTCCTCATTACACTCTTCAATCCACCAGGCATTTACTCGCTTCTCTCAATCTACATTCTACCTCCACCTTCACTCCACCTTTTCCTGCCACATTTTCATCCAAGTATCTAAAACTATCCACTTCCTCCAGTCGCTCTCCCTTAATGCTCACTTCCATTCTACTGCCAATTCCACCCCTTGTACATCTCACCACCTTACTTTTACCCACATTTATCTTCAGCTTTCTTCTATCACATACTCTCCCAAACTCTGTCACCAACTTCCTCAATCCCTCCTCCGATCCTGCCACAAGCGCAGTGTCGTCAGCAAACAACAGCTGGCTCACCTCTCACTTTTCTCCATTTTCTTTAACCATCTCCAATCCCTGACCAACTACCCTTGCATTTACCTCTCGCAATACCCCATCCATGTATAAGTTGAACAGCCAGGGTGACATAACGCATCCTTGACGAAGTCCCACCTTTACCTTGAACCACTCACTCTCTCCATTTTTAATCTTGACACAAGCTCTACTACTCTCATAAAAACTCTTGACAGCTCCGAGAAGCTTTCCTCCTATCCCATATATCTGCATAACCTTCTACAGTGACTTTCTGTCTACCCTATCATAAGCCTTTTCCAGGTCCATAAAGGCCCAAAAAACATCCTTCCCCTTTCCTATAGCTTTCTCACATATTTGTCTTACCACAAAGATCTGATCTACACAACCTCTACCCATCCTAAATCCACACTGTTCCTCACCAATCACTCCCTCTGTTCCTCTCCTAGTCCTCTCAATCAAGATCCTCCCATAAGCCTTCCCAACTACATACACATGTACATATATACATATATGTACATATACATATATACACACACACATATATATATATATATATATTTATATATACATATACATACATACATATACCAAGGCTTTTTTTCCCCCTATATATATATATATACATATACACATATATATACATATACATATATACATATATATATACAAATCTATACATATACATATATATATACATATATATATATACATATATATATATATATATATATATATACATATATATCAATATACATGTACATATGTAAATTAGTATGTTATAACACTTTTATAGTGAACATGTACATATGTATACATATATATATATACATATATATACATATATAAAAATATATACATATATATATACATAATCATATATGTATACATATATATACATATACATATATATACATATACATATGTATATATATATATACATATGTATATAGCCATACACATATAAACATATATATATACATATATCTATATAGATATACATATATATATATATATATATATATATATACATATACATATATACATATACATATTATATCCATATCACATAATTCGGACAGCTGTCCTCGGAGATATATATATATATAAATATATATATATATATATGTATATATGTATGTATATATATATATGTATATATATATATATATATATATATTATGTAGATAGAGCGTTAATGGACTATGTAGTGGTAAATAAGATTATGATAGGAAGAGTTAAGGATATACATGTGCTAAAGGGAGAGGGTGGGGGAATATCAGATCATTTTTTGGTGGAAGGTAAGTTGAGAGTGGAGGATAGATGGAGAAAGAGGAAAGGGACAAAAGGTAGGGAAGTGCTTAGAGTGAACTCTTTGAATGAAAAGGAAAAGGAGAAGGAGTACAAGAAGAAGCTGAAGGAGGAGTGGTAGGGAGTGAAGGATAGAGTAGAGCTAGGTGTGGAGGAAGAATGGGGATGGTTCAAGGAGGGAGTCACAAAGTGTGCAAAGATGGTGTGTGGAACAAGAAGGACAGGAGGAAATAGAAGGAAGGGTAGTGAATGGTGGGATGAGGAAACAAAGAAGGTTGTAGAAGAGAAGAAGCAAGCTTTCACAGATTGGTTACAAAATAGGACAAGGGAGTCATATGAGAGGTACAAAGAAAAGAAAAGAGAAGTAAAGCACAAGGTAAAGGAGGTAAAGAGGAGAGCAGATGTGAAATGGAGTAAGAGTATGACAGAAAATTTTGAAAGTAATAAAAAGATGTTTTAGAAAGATATTAAGAGAGAAAGAGGAGGCGAATCAAGTAGAGAAGAAAAGGTAAAAGGTGCAGATGGAGAGATGATAATGGAAGAGAAGGCAGTAAGGGGAAGATGGGCAGAGTATTTTAGGAGGTTGCTAAATGTGAAGGAGGATAGGGAGGGAAAGATAGCTGCAGTGGGAAATGCTAAGAAAATGACCGTGATGAGTGAGGAGAATGGAGGAGAAATAAGGAAG
>NC_134806.1:8594641-8609641 GCF_046742065.1 Oratosquilla oratoria | reverse complement strand
TTATTGAATCAGAAACAGAGAGGTAAAACAGGAGTTATGTTCCTGACGAAGAAGGATACAAATGTGAGGAATGTTACATATGGATGGGAAGAGCAGGAAGTTTGTAGTAAATTATGTGCCTCCTAAAACGGCCTCGTGGGAAGAGAGAGAACACAAAAGTATGTTAGAAGACACAAGGATAACACTAAATAAGATAATGGAAGATGGAGAAGGAATAGTTATAAAGGGTGACTTAAATTGTAAAGAAATCTGCTGAGAAGAGATGGCAGTGAAGGGTGGAGACGACCTATGGAGAAATGTACTACTTGATATGATTATAGAACATACAATGACGCAAGGATTCAAGAGAAAACTAGGTATAGAAATGAAAAAGAACCATCGAGACTGGACCTAATAATCACATCAGAACCTAAAATAGTGGACATGATTAAATATAAGACACCAATAAGTAAAAGTGAGCACATACTGGTTGAACTGGAACTAAATGAGGAAAAATACATGAAAAAATGAATAATATAGAAAGGGAAGATTGATGTATGATTTTTTTTTTTTTTATAAAATAAGAGAATTCTTTCAAAAAGTAGACTGGAAAAGAATACATTGGGAGGAAACGACAGTAGAAGAGAAATAGATTATTTTGAAGAAAAAAATTATAAAGGAGTGGAAAAGTATGTCCCAAGACAAAAGCAAGAAAAATAATATGTAAAGTACTGGTACAACAAAATGTGTAGGGAGTTAAAAGACAAAAGAGATAAAGCTTGGATAAAATGGAAAAAATACAAAAGACCTGAAAAATGGAAAATACATACTAGTTATAGAAATGAATATGTACATGTGTGCAGAGAAGAAAAGAGAAAATACGAAAAAGGTGTCATAGTAAAATATAAAGATCAACCAAAACTATTTTACAGATTTGTCAACAACAAACTGAAAAACAAACAAGAATTAGAGAAACTACGACAAGGAGGAGTTGAATACATAGAGGAAATAGAAATGGCAGAAATTATGAACAAGCATTTTAAATCGGTGTTTACAAGGGAGAACATGCAACTTAGAGATATCGAATGGGAGGAGAAACTCCCCCCTATGAAAGAGACAGAAGTATCAAGGAATGAAATAATGAAACACTTGAGTAATCTCGATGTCAGAAAATCGCATGGACCAGATGAAATAGCAAACTGGATTTTGATAGAATGCAGGAATGAACTAACAAACAAAATACACAACCTAATAAACAGTTCATTGAAAGAAGGAAAAGTTCCAAAATATTGGAAAAGAGCAAATATAGTACCAATATATAAAGGGTGAAACAAGGAAGACCCTACTAACTATAGACCGGTTTCTCAAACAAGTGCGATAGCAAAAATTTGTGAAAGAATTATGAAAAGTAGATGGGTAAGGCACTTTGAAAAAACAACGTACTAAATCCAAGGCAATTTTGATTCAGACAAGGACGACCATGCGTCACAAACTTAATGTGTTTCTATTCAAGACTAATAGATGTAATACAAGAAAGAGATGAATGGGCTGATTGTGCATTTCTAGACCTGAAAAAAAGCGTTTGATAAGGTGCCACACAAGAAGTTGCTTAAGAAATTAGAAACTGCAGGAGGAATACAGGACAAACTGCTGAAGTGGATGGAAGACTTCTTGCATGAAAGAAAAATGAGAGTAGTGATAAGAAACACTCTAATTGGGATGAAGTGATAAGTGGTGTTCCACAAGGAACAGTTCTGGCCCCAATAATGTTTGCTATATATATTAATGATATGGATAAAAGAATTGAAAGTTATATGAGCTTCTTTGCGGATGATGCAAAATTGTTGAAAAAATTCAATATCAAGAAGTGTAGTATAATGGAATTTGGAAGAAGCAAAAAAAGAATAGTGGGATTATATAAATTGGGAGAAGAAGGAATAAAAGAAGTAAAAAATGAGAAGGACCTGGGAGTCATTATTATGAATAATGTCACCTGAGAAACATATAAAAAAAAAATTGAGAAACTTGTAATTTAATAAGAACAATCAAAGTAGCATTTACATACCTGGATGAAGAAATGGTGAAGAAAATACTAGTCACTTTGATAAGACCAAGATTGGAATATCCAGCGACGACATGGTCACCATGTACAAAAAAAAAATTATAACAAAACTTGAAAGAATACAAAGAGCAATTACAAAATTGGCACCAACACTCTCAAAACTATCATATGAAGAGAGACTAGCAAAACTTGAGCTACAGACATTAGAGCAAAGAAGAGAGAGTGGAGACTTGATAACTATTTATAGAATCATGAAATGCATAGAAACTATTGACAGAGAGTATCTAATAAAATGGGATAGTAGAAATACAAGAGGACACGGAAAGAAAATCAAGAAAGACAGTTATAGAAGGGACCTGAAAAAGAACAGCTTTCCCCACAGAGTAATAGACATCTGGAACAAGTTGGATGAAAAAGTGGTGTGTACAAAAACTATTCATGAATCTAAAAACAGTTTAGATACAATGAGATATGAAGACGGGGCACTCACGAGCATAGCTCCTTTTCCCGTAAAATACAACTAGGTAAGTACAACTAGGTAAATACACACACACACACACACACATACTCCAATAATGTTTGCTATTTATGAGATTGACATGGATGACGAAGTGAAATGTTACATGAGCTTCTTTGCAGACGACGCCCAACTGTTTAGGAAAGTAAAAACTGAAAAAAATTGCAAATCACTGCAGGAAGACTTGAATAAGGTATGGAATTGGAGTCAGAAATGGGAAGTGAACTTCAATATTAACAAGTGTAGCATAATGGAGCTTGGAAAAAGCAAAAATAGAATATCAGGACAATATCAAATTGGAACCAAGGAGGTAAAGAAGGAGAGATCCGAAAAAGATTTGAGTGTAATTATCTCAAACGACTTGTCCTATGACAAACAGATAAACAAAATTGTTGGAGAATCCTACAACTTGCTAAGATCAATAAAAGTGGCATTTACATATTTGGACGAAGAAATTATTAAAAAAAAATATTAGTCACACTGATAAGGCCTAGACTAGAATATGCGGCGACATTGTGGTCACCCAGTACCAAAAAGAATATAAAGAAAAAAGAAAGGATCCAGAGAGCAGCAACAAAAATGGCACATGCACTTGCAAACTTGTCATATGAGGAGAGATTGGCTAAACTGGAGTTACCGACTCTGAAGCAAAGAAGAGAGAGAGGTGACCTACTGACCATCTACAGAATCATAAAAGGCACAGAAATACTCGATAGAGAGGACTTGTTAAACTGGGACAAGAGAAGCACAAGAGGACACGGAAAGAAAATAAAAAAAAACATAGCTACAGAAGAGATATGAAGAAAAACAGTTTTCCACATAGAGTGGTGGACACATGGAACATACTGGACAATGAAATAGTGTGCACAAAAACCATTCATGAATTTAAGAGCAAACTAGACACTGCAAGATACAAACGCGGGACACCAAGAGCGTGGCTCCCCTTCCCGCAAAATACAACTAGGTAAATATACACACCACACATACACACACACACACACACACACACACACACACACACACACACACACACACACACACACACACACACAAACACACACACACACACACACACACACACACACACACACACACATACACACACACACACACACACACACACACACACACACACACACACACACACACACACACACACACACACACACACACACACACACACACACACACACACACACACACACACATACACACACACACACACACACACACACACACACACACACACACACACACACACACACACACACACACACACACACACACCTTCCTCCTCGCCCGTAAGAGCTGGAGTGCCGGCCTGCAGCGCAACGATACCGAAATAATTGCATCCCTGGGTGTGAATTAAATTCGAACCACTGGAGTAGCAGTTGCGAACACTACTACTGTGTCCTCGAGGTGTGCTTGTGTGTGGGTGTGGCTGGCTTCTGTCTTTTCGTTGTGCCGTTTTCATCTTCTCGCCAGCAGATTTTAGCCGCAAGGGATTTCCTTCCCGATTTGAATCTTCTATCAAGGCTCAGGTTAGAAGAGTCGCGCTGTGGGAGGTTGGGGGCTGATGGGAGGGTTCTGCAGTCTCAATCAGTATGGACTGAGGACCCCATCATCCTTTGGTCCCCATTACCCATTGGTCAATGTTGGCTAGTATAGATTCTAAACCGACTGAGCATTCCTCCCCCCAGTAAATTACCGAGTCTTTGTGATAGTTTAGTATGCCCAGTGCAATTGCCAAGATCTCAGCGTCTATTACAGTAGATGTGGGATAGGCAAGGGTTTCTTGTCAGTGTACGTGTGTATGTGTGTCTGTGTAGGAAGTATATATTTTCACAACATAACTGTAGGAAGATAATACACACACATGTTCATGCTCGTATATTTCTGTATGTAAAAGTTCGCACTCAATGACGCACAGCATTCATTGTGCCATGTGTACACGTACACGACGGTCACAGTTTGTGAGACTAGAGAGCAACAAACAAGAGATGAGGGATGATGCACAAGAGGCAGCCGTTGTCATGACGACGGGCCTCTGTACCAGCAATACGGCCGCACACAGCCGAGGAGTTGGACCTGAGGAGAGGTCCAAAGGTCCACAACTTGCGTTGTCCTCGTTTACTTATTTGTTTATTGCGGTTTTGTCGGTGTACATAACCAAATCACCTTGTAATTCTGGACGATCCATTACAGAACAAGAGCAAACCACCATTTCAGTCCACACGAGGCATACGATTATATATATATATAGAGTACACACACACACACACACACACACACACACATTATTAAATTATTAAATTATTAAAAAAAAGTGAACACAGAAGAAGATTGTGAATCACTACAGAGTGATCTAAATAAAGTCTGGGAATGGAGTAAGAAGTGGGAGATGGAGTTCAATACTAAAAAGTGTAGTATAATGGAATTTGGAAAAAGCAAAAACAGAATAACAGGATCATATAAATTGGGAGAAGAAAGTATAAAAAAAAGTTGAAAATGAGAAGGACCTGGGAGTCATTGTTATGAATAATATGTCACCTGAGAAACAAATAAATAAGATTTTTGGTGAAACTTATAATTTAATAAGAACAATCAAAGTGGCATTTACATACCTGGATGAAGAAATGGTGAAGAAAATACTAATCACTCTGATAAGACCAAGATTGGAATATGCAGCAACGATGTGGTCACCAAGTACAAAAAAATGTATAAAAAAAAATTGAAAGAATACAAAGAGCAATTACAAAATTGGCACCAACACTCTCAAAACTATCATATGAAGAGAGACTAGCAAAACTTGAGCTACAGACACTAGAGCAAAGAAGAGAGAGGAGATTTGATAGCTATTTACAGAATCATGAAAGGCATAGAAATTATTGATAGAGAGGATCTAATAAAATGGGATGATAGAAATACAAGAGGACACGGAAAGAAAATCAAGAAAGACAGCTATAGAAGAGATCTGAAAAAGAACAGCTTTCCCCACAGAGTAAAAGACAGTTGGAACAAGTTAGATGAGAAAGTAGTGTGTGCAAAAACAATACATGAATTTAAAAATAGATTAGATAAAATGAGATATGAAGACGGGACACCACGAGCATAGCTCCCCTTCCCGTAAAATACAACTAGGTAAATACAACTAGGTAAATACATACACACACACACACATATACGCACACACTATGGTCATCATGTGCCATTCTTTTTGTTTCGTGGTGAACACCTGGTCTACGTATACTTTCCTCGTTTTCTCTTCCCCCACCTCCCATCCTCCCTCTCCTTCTCTCTCTCTCTCTCTCTCTCTCTCTCTCTCTCTCTCTCTCTCTCTCTCTCTCTCTCTCTCTCTCTCTCTCTTTCTCCCTCTCTCCTTCCCCCTCTCTCCTTCCCCCTCTCCCGCTCTCTCCCTCTCCCGCTCTCTCCCTCTCCCGCACTCTCCCTCTCCCGCTCTCTCCCTCTCCCGCACTCTCCCTCTCCCGCTCTCTCCCTCTCCCTCTCTCCCCCTCTCCCTCTCTCTCCCTCTCCCGCTCTCTCCCTCTCCCGCTCTGTCCCTCTCCCGGTCTCTCCCTTTCCCACTGTCTCCCTCTCCCTCTCCCTATCTCTCCCTCTCCCCCATATATTTTATTTATATATATATATATATATATATATATATATATATGTATATATAGATATAGATATATATATATATATATAGATATATAGATATATAGATATATATATATATATATATATGTATACATATTATTATATATCCACATATATATATATATATATATATATATATATATATATATATATATACACATATTATATATATGTATATATATATATATATACACACATATATAGATATATATATATGTATATATGTATACATATATATATGTATATATATATATATATATATATATATATATATATATATATACCTATCTAACTTTCCTTCTCTATTCTTTTTGCTCCTATGGTTACCCATTTTTATGAAAGGAAGGCAGTTACTAAAACATAGTGAAAGGCTTGAAATTGGATCCACCCCTCCATCAGGATGAAAAATATACACACGCACGATAAAAAACATGGATCGCCCACTGTAATTTGATCATGTTGTACCATCCATGCAGTCTTAACAAGCCTGATTAAGGCAGTGTGATGAAGTACGAAGGCTGTCGTCACCCACTAGATAGGCAGGTGGTTCTGCCAGGGACCGCTAAGAATCAACCCTTTACGTTTATGTTCCCAGTTACTCTTGGTCACAACCCGAATTTCTCAACCACACAAAGTTTTTTATCTCTTCTAACGTTAACTGTACCTCCTTTCTGTTATCTTACTCAAATCTCCACTACCACATTTGTGACTCCACCTCTTCAGTGCAATATTCTTCCCAAGTATAGAAGCGCTGGTTATTAGTGAATTATGTTCAGTATTATGTGTGCCAAATCACCCCACAACATCAACACATTAATGTGCATTTAATTTAGCTCTGTGAGACTGGATTTTCCTACGTTACTTCATAGACCAAAGAGTAGCAATATACAGTAAATTCTGCTAAAAATAAATCAGCTATTAGTTTCAGTGGTTGTGATATAAAATAATATTTGCAAATCTGTCGTTCCCAGAGCCGAATGCAAAGCTACTCCCCAAAGTGGGGAAAGTTGATTACTTCACTGGGGGTAATCTAATTACTTCCAAGCGGGGTTATTTGGTTACCCTCAATAGGTAACATGATTACTCACCAGTAGGGTAATCGAATTATTCTGAGTTGAGTAATTCCTATGATGTGCTTTAATTTGGAAACAGGAGGCCTAGACATCACTGGAAAAAAATGTCGTATGAAGGTTGTCAGAAGACAAAACTTTCCGAAAGTTGATCCGATTATCATTTGTGCTGTCAGAGAAGATAGAGTGACTGGGCAAAGCTGGTCGCAAGGAGACAAAGGATTTCCACGGGGAGTAGGGTGGAGAGGTCGGGAACTGTCAGTAATAAGATGAGATACTGTCAACAACTAAAACGCTCAGACGCTGACGATTTTTGAGAGCTGTCTACTATCAGCGGGACTGCAGTATCTTGTCATTATATTCATAACGCAGTCAGTGGAATTGCTTTCGCTTTGGGACATCGGGGGAGCGAGGGTGGGGAGTGTGGGGTCACTCGGTGGAAGTACCAAAGAGGTGAGCTATCTAAGGTGACTCCTAAGGTGAAAAGATTAGGTAGAATAAAAGAAATATTGAAATGAATACAAATAAATTTATCTAATTAACTGACTTATCAAAACTTATTAAATGGTGGTGGTGGTGACGACGCCGATGACAATGACAAAGATGATGATAATGATGATGATGTTGGCGGCGAGGGTGACGGCGACGATGATGACGACGGCAACGATGACGACGATGATGACGAAGGCGATGATGATGATGTTAATGGTGATGATAGCGGTGGTATGATGATGATGGTGATGGTGATGATGATGATGATGATGATGATGATGATGATGATGATGATGATGATGATGATGATGATGATGATGATGATGATGATGATGATGATGATGATGATGATGATGATGATGATGATGATGATGATGATGATGATGATGATGATGATGATGAAGATGATGATGATGATGATGATGACGACAACGACAATGATGACGACGACGGCAATGATGACGACAGCAATGATGACGATGACGATAATGACGATGACAATAATAACGACGACAACGACGACGACGTCAATGACGACGACAGGTAAAGACAGGTCACGACGATAACCAAGTTCTTCTGGAATGCATTCTCTGCGTGTTCTCAGGAGGTCTTGTTTTTATCCAAATTCTTATCATATATCAGATGAGGAAGCAACAGAATCAACCCAGGAATCTACTGGCATTGCTGACATATTAGAATCTCCTGACGTGGCTGACACGTTGTCATAAAACTAAACTCCACTCAGCGACACTAAAATTGGCATCCACCTTCTTCCTACCCCGACTCGCGATTTTGGCTGCAGCCACCCGATTCCATTCATCTCCATGGTGCCCCCTATGCCAGTCGCGGGGGCTGTCTTTTCGCTGCACCTGGCCATTTTTTTGGTTTTTCGAAGTAAGGAAATTATCTATTTCTCTTAACCTGTTGGATTGCATTAAAAAAAAATTATTTCATGTATACATGTTTACATATATATATATATATATATATATATATATATGTGTGTGTGTGTGTGTGTATATATATATATATATTTATATATATATATATATATATATATATATATATATATGTGTGTGTGTGTGTGTGTGTGTATGTATGTATGTATATATATATGTATATATGTATATATATATATATATGTATAATATATATATATATATATATATATATATATACACAAACGCGTGAGGTAAAGGCGAAGGTAATGGGATTAAAGAAAATGTAGAAAAGTGGGAGGTGAGCCAGTTGTGGTTTGCTGACCTCACTGCGCTTGTGGTAGGATCAGAGGAAGGATTAAGGGAGTTAGTGACAGAGTCTGGGGAAGTGTGCGATAGGAGCAACTTGAAGATGAACGTGGTTAAAAGCAACGTGATGCGGTGTACAAGGGGTAAAGTGTGGCACTGAGTTGGAAGTAAGTCTAAAAGGAAAGAGGCTGGAGGAAGTAGAGAGCTTTAGGTATTTGTTCTCCGATGTGGCAGGAAAGAGAGTAGAGATGGAGATGATTATGCTGACGGCATTGTATGGAGCAAAAATCTGGAATTTAAAAGAGTGAGAGAGGGAAATTTTAAACATGTTTGAGATGAACTGTCTGAAAAGTATGGTAGGGGTCACCAAGTTGGAGAGAGTGAGAAACAATGAGATGAGAAGGAGAGCGGCAGTGGAGAAGGAGGTGGCAGATAGGGCTGATGAAAGATTATTGGGATAGTTTGGCAATATGGAAAGAACGAATGATGAAAGATTTGTAAAAGAGGTTTGGAAAGCAGAGCTGGAGGGAATGAACTTGAGGGCACGACAGAGGATGAGATGGATGAAAGGGGTGAAGGGTGCGCTAAGAAGAAAATGTCTGTTGGGCAAAGAAGGGAGAGGGCACAAGATAGCGATGAACGGAAAAGACTGTTTGCATGACACTGTTATAGAAGGGATGGAGGGATTGGGGATGGAAGAATACTGGTTGCTTATGTATGAATTATATTTTCACAAACCCAAAGGAACTTCTTCCGTCTGCTCTTTTTCTCTACGACTTAACGGAGAGCCAAGGTAGCCAGTTACGTAAAGCAGCTTTCATGTCGATGTACTGTGCGTTCATGCATTCACTTTAGACCAGGGCTATTGGCAGATACTGAGATCACCCGTCATCCATAAAAATCCATATAAATATGTATATACATATATATATATATATATATATATATATATATATATATATATATATATATATATATATATATATATACATATACATATAAATGCCTATTTAAACATATATGTATATACATATACATATATACATATTTATACATATATACATACACATATATATATAACAAAGGATTACAAAGGCGGAGCATGCCGACAGGAGACCTTTTGATCCATATCTAGGTCGGATGCGAAAAAAAAATCATATTAATAATAAAATAATAAATAAAAACTATGATAATGTAAATAACAAATAAAATACATAAATAAATGCATAGGTATAGTTAAATAATAAACAAACAGGTAAATAGTAAATAATAATAAATTGACATATAACTAATAATAAATGAAAATCAGACAGACAAATGATAACAAAACAAAAACAAATAATATAAGATAAATCATAATCATTACAGCATCTTACTTAGGTATTTATCTAAATGATTCTTAAAGCTTCGAACTGAAATACATTGCACTACCTGTGCAGGAAGTTTATTCCATTCATTAACTACACGGGTGGCAAAGTTGTTTCTACCTACTTCCAAATTGAATCTATTTCCGGACAGTTTGAGACCATTGTTTCTTGTCTGATTCTCATTCAATGTAAAAATTTTGTCACTTTTGATGTTGTCAATTCCCTTTAGAATTTTAAAGACCTGTATCAAGTCACCTCTGAGTCTACGCTTTTTTAGGGAAAACAAATTCATATGTTTTAGTCGATTTTCGTATGATTTATTTTTGATATTTGGAATCAGTTTTGTGGCTCGCCGTTGTACTTTTTCCAGTCTGTCAATGTCTTTAATGAGATTCGGTGACCATACGGAAAGAGCATATTCCAAATGTGGACGAACTAACGATTTATATAGCTTGTTAATGAGTGATGGACTTTTGAAATCCAAAGATCGCGCAATCAGTCCCAGAATCTTATTTGCTTTCTCAGAGGCTGAAATACACTGCTTAGATGATTTGAGGTCGTTACTGATAATTACGCCGAGATCTTTTTCACTATCCACTTTTGTTAACGAATTTCCAAATAACTTGTAATCGTACTTACTGTTATTTTTACCTATGTGCATTACCTTGCATTTACTTGTGTTAAATTTCATTAGCCACTTTTCAGACCATTGCTGTAATTGATCTAAATCTTCTTGAATATCTAATTGGTTTGAGTGATCATTTGCCACTCCGCACAGTTTTGTATCATCAGCAAATTTGGAAACAGTAGATTTTAGTCCATGGTCTATATCATTTATATATACTATGAATAGAAGTGGCCCAAGAACGGAACCCTGAGGAACTCCACTTGCAACACTTTTCCATCCAGAAGTTTTTCCATTTAAAACAACTCTCTGTTTTCGACCCTTCAACCAATTACTAGTCCAACCTAATAGGCTACCACTTATTCCATGCAAAGCTAATTTAGTAAGTAGTCTTTCGTGTGGGACGGTATCAAAAGCTTTTGCAAAGTCTAGATATATTAAATCTATAATGGGCCTTAATGGGGTACCCTCTTTATGTAACTTGGGGAGGCCATAAAAATAAGGGAGCTTGGGAGTAAAAACTTTAAAGTTTTTACTCCCAAGCTCCCTTATTTTTATGGCCTCCCCAAGTTACATAAAGAGGGTACCCCATTAAGGCCCATTATTTCCAACAGGGGTTCTTGTTCCAGCAAACTCTCTAAATGGCTTGCGGGTTTATTATCACCATTTGTGGGCAAATTTTCCAATTCCCATTTGAAACATTCAGAAGATTTCATCCAGAAAATAAAGGAGATTAATACAGTAGGCCGTCGCTTATTAAGTCTTGATATTATCTCATTATTTACGAACATTTGTGTTGATGATGTTTTGTCCTTTCTAGAAACTAAGCTACAACCATTCCAAGACAAATTCCCCCTTCCGGTTTCCAAAATCATTGCTCTTGTACGCACCTGCGTGTCATCTAATGTCTTTTCCTTTCAAAATCGGTTTTTCAGGCAAAAGTTTGGTTGTAGCATGGGTTCGAATCTTTCTCCTGTTCTGGCTAATCTTTACATGGAATACTTTGAGAGTGTTCTTCTTCCAACAATTAAACCCCCAGGTATGATTTGGTTAAGATACGTTGATGATATTTTCACTCTTTGGGATGAGAGTTGGGGTCCCTTTGATATTTTTCTAGATAAACTTAATAATTTAACAACCAACATCAAGTTCAAAGTGGAATGGGAAAAAGATGACAAAATCCCCTTTTTAGACATCTTAATCATGAAGAATGGGAATAAGCTTGCCTTTACTGTTTTTAGAAAGAACACTCATTCAGGTAGTTACCTCCATTTCTTCAGTCATCACCCAGATCACATTAAAAGGAGTGTAGCTTCGGGACTTTTTCTCCGAGCCTTTAGGATTTGTAGCCCCCAATTTTTAGAACACGAATTAACTTCCATCAAGTCCCAATTAACAAAATTAGCCTACCCTCATTGGTTTCTGGATAAAGCCCTTAGTCAAGCCAGAGCAAGTTTTTTCAAACACCCTTCCACTAAGTTAAAGAAAGAGAGACAAAATCCCCTAGTCATCCCCTTCTCAGAGTCCATCAGTCAATTGTCCAAGTTTCTTCCTTAAGAGAAAGTAAATTTAATTCATAACTACCCTAATACTATTAATAAAAAAGTTGTTAATGTTCACCAGAGGTTGAAGGAAGAACATATCCCAGGTGTTTACTCCCTTCCATGTAAAGATTGTAACCTTTCATACATTGGCCAGACGGGAAGAGACCTACCGACAAGATTAAATGAACACAAAAGGTCGATTAGATATGGCCAAATAAATTCAGCAGTGTTTCAACACGTTGATAAATTTAATCACCGGTTGGACTGGGAGAAATCTGATCTCATTTACAAATCAGGGTGTGGGTTCAGAAGGAAAATGGTGGAATCAACATTAATTGATTATCTGCCCACGATGAATATTTCCAAGGGTCAATGGACCCCAGACATCATTTCAGGACTATTCATCCATGTAAGAGACCACAACCATCCTATTGACTGGGATAATTCTAATGTAATAATTTCTTGTAGATCTTTATTAGAAAGAAACATTATCGAATCCAGTCACATTAAGCAAACCTTTGACCATAATATTAATTTAAGTTTAGGATTATTCAAACTTGATGATTTTATTATTGATAAAATTGTAAAAAATTCTCCAAGTGATACTAGGCCGGAGTGACGTAACGTCATGTGACCAAACGTCCTTATATGTAAACATACGTCTCTACCTGATTATGAAGCATCTTGTGTGTCCTTCCCATGTTCCTAGCTTGTCTTCTACTTTATGTATATATATATATATCCACCTATGTCTCTGTAACTGTGTATTCCTTGATAATGTCTTAAATAGACGAAAATGTTCGGACTAAGCTTCTTATTTCCAGTGTTTTTTCTGCATATATACACATATATACATATATCGATAAACATATATAGATATACCTATATATATATATATATATATATATATATATATTTATATATGTGTGTGTGTGTGTGTGTGTGTGTGTGTGTTTGTGTATATGTATATATATATTATTGTATATGTATATATATATATGTATATATATATATTTATATATATATGTAAATGTATATGTATATGTATATTAGTAAAGGGGGGGAGCAGGTTCTCAGTAATACACGTGGAGTTAAAAACGACAGCATTGTTGTAGTTGTTCAGTTTTTTCTTCGTATTCTCGATTTTCCTGATAAGAGATTTTCCATTAACTGGGTGAATTGAAACTAGGTCTCTATATTCTTCCATTTGTTCTTATTTGACATCGACGTTTCGTCTTAAATAAGACATTATCAAGATATAACTGAAATAACAAAAATTACATGGTAACAGTAAAGGTACTAGACAATATCAAGATATAACTGAAATAACAAAAATTACATGGTAACAGTAAAGGTACTAGACAATATCAAGATATAACTGAAATAACAAAAATTACATGGTAACAGAAATAATAAAGGTGACAGATTTGTGAAAATAAATACGAAGACTTACATTTAAAGGGGCGAAGAGAGGAAGAAGGGTGTGACAATCGGGGATGACAGAAGTATATATACCTAAGATCAGGTCAGACAAGGGGTGGGGGAAGGGACAGACAATAAGGACCTCAGAGGTCATTGGTTTTACTAGATGTAAAGTCAGCCGTCGCCTAACTTTCCACCTACAAGAGGGAGCCATAACACTGCACTCAGGAGGGATGATTTGATCAACAACACCAAAATTATTGGATCGAGCAATGACCCTAGGAGACTACAACTACTCGAAGCCTTTCGTATTAAGGACAGAACACCGGTTATTAACATCCAAAGCAATGTAATCTCTTCTATCCCATTATTTAGAAATAAAAATCCGCCCCTCCCTCTACCCCTTCTCTCTCTCTCCCTTCACCTCCACCTCCTCCCCCACCCTCGGTGACCGCACCCGCCTAACCCTCCCCCACCCCCCACCCCCTTACCCCTTGACCTCTGAGGTCCTTATTGTCTGTCCCTTCCCTCCCTTGTCTGACCTGATCTTAGGTATATATACTTCTGTCATCCCCGATTGTCACACCCTTCTTCCTCTCTTCGCCCCTTTAAATGTAAGTCCTCGTATTTGTTTTCACAAATCTATCACCTTTATTATTTCTGTTACCATGTAATTTTTGTTATTTCAGTTATATCTT
The DNA here is from genome assembly GCF_046742065.1 of Oratosquilla oratoria. Lineage (NCBI taxonomy): Eukaryota > Metazoa > Arthropoda > Malacostraca > Stomatopoda > Squillidae > Oratosquilla > Oratosquilla oratoria. The sequence goes on along the minus strand of NC_134806.1, from coordinate 8,594,961 downwards.
GATATTGTCTAGTACCTTTACTGTTACCATGTAATTTTTGTTATTTCAGTTATATCTTGATATTGTCTAGTACCTTTACTGTTACCATGTAATTTTTGTTATTTCAGTTATATTTTGATAATGTCTTGTTTAAGACGAAACGTCGATGACAAATAAGAACAAATGGAAGAATATAGAGACCTAGTTTCAATTCACACAGTTAATGGAAAATCTCTTATCAGGAAAATCGAGAATACGAAGAAAAAACTGAACACATACATAAATATACATATACATACTTATATATACATATATATACATATACTCATATATATACATAT
>NC_134806.1:8584641-8589641 GCF_046742065.1 Oratosquilla oratoria | reverse complement strand
CTGAAATTCCTGTATTAAGAACAATCAATATCATCCTTGAATATGTGTATCATAATGATGACATCCCACCCCCCCGTATCCCTGAGTCCACTTTAAAAGAATTACTGGTCACCTGCACCACAGAAGATCCATTCAGGTGCCCAGAGGGAAACCTTTACGTGCAGCAAGATGGGGTAGCAATGGGATCACCGTTAGGTGTCCTCTTCGCTGAAGCCTTCATGTCTGCGGTAGAAAGATCAGCCTTCCAGGACGGAGAGTTAAAACCACATATTTACTGTAGATATGTAGATGACATCTTTGTCAGCACCCATTCTGTTGAATTGTTAGAAAATATACGGTGCCGACTTCAGGAAATTTCAGGCTTAACTTTTTCCACTAAAATGAACAACAATGGTCTACTCCCCTTCCTGGATGTGCTGGTCGATTCTACTTCCGACAACTTCATTACTAGTGTATATAGAAAACCCACCAACTTGAATAAGTGCATGAATGGTAAGAGCGAGTGCACAAACAACTACAAAAAAGGTGTCATTAGAGCATATATAAAAAGAGCCATTTCAGTATGTTCCTCATGGCAAGCTTTACACAGTGAACTCCAACACCTGAGACAGATGCTCACAAATAATGGGTATTCTAACACTGACTTTGATTCTGTTACCTCCAAAATGCTTGAATCCCATTTCACAATTAAAGAACCACAAAATCATAACTCCATTAACATTTACTACAGAAACACCTTCACTAGTAATTATAAGAAAGATGAAAAAGTCATCAGGGACATCATTTATAAAAATTGCCTTCCTACAAATGGGAACAACAAAATCAGAGTTCTCATATATTATAAAAACCCAAAAACTTCCTCCCTGATCATGACAAACAATTTGTCTAAGCGATCGGACTTCACATCTAAAACTAATTTAGTATATGAATATAAATGTTCTACAGGAAATTGTAATTTCCTCCCCCATTCTTACATTGGTTTTACTAGATGTAAAGTCAGCCGTCGCCTAACTTTCCACCTACAAGAGGGGGCAATCAAAGAACATCATAGGAGTTCCCATAACGCTGCACTCAGGAGAGATGATTTGATCAACAACACCAAAATTATTGGATCAAGCAATGACCTTAGGAGACTACAACTACTCGAAGCCTTTCACATTAAGGACAAAAATCCGGTCATTAACATTCAATGCAATGTAATCTCCTCTATTCCTTTATTTAGAAATAAAAATCCCCCCTCTCCCTCTACCCCTTCTCTCTCTCTCCCTCCACCTCCTCCCCCACCCTCGGTGACCACACCCGCCTAACCCTCCCCCCAACCCCCCCTTACCCTTGACCTCTGAGGTCCTTATTGTCTGTTCCTCCCCCCCCCTTGGTCTGACCTGATCTTAGGTATATATACTTCTGTCATCCCCAGCTCTCTCACACCCTTCCTTCCCTTTAAATACGTAAGTCTCCGTATTTATCTTTATAAATTTGTCACCTTTATTATTACTGTTACCATGTAATTTTTGTTATTTCAGTTGTGTCTTGATATTGTCTAGTACCTTTATTGTCACCATGTAATATTTTTTATTTCAGTTATATCTTGTTATTGTCTAGTACCTTTACTGTTACCATGTAATTTTTGTTATTTCAGTTATATCTTGATAATGTCTTATTTAAGACGAAACGTTGATATCAAATAAGAACAAATGGAAGAATATAGAGACCTAGTTTCAATCCACCCAGTCAATGGAAAATCTCTTATCTGGAAAATCGAGAATACGAAAAAAAGACTGAACAACTACAACAATGCTGTCGTTTTTAACTCCACGTGTATTACTGAGAACCTGCTCCCCCCCTTTACTAATATATAATGGTATATATATATATATATATATATATATATATACATTATTTACAATATAATATATATACATATATATATATATATGTGTGTGTGTATATATATATATATATACATAGAATATATACATATATATAACATTACAATATATATATATATATACATATATATATATATATGTATGTATATATATATATATATTATATATATATACATACATACATACATACATACATATACATACCAAAGGCTTTTTCCCCCTACACGGGGGTAGCCAAAAAGAAAATGACATAGAAACCACTCCCACCCATTCCATTTCCTATATATTCCACTCCCCTCCACCCTCCTCCCTCCCTCTTTTCTTGGCACCTACTGGATGACGGGTCATCCCTGCATCCTGTACACTGCCCTGGGTCAGAAGCAGTGTTGCAAGATGCAGCACATCCACACCAAAGCCACTTCATAAATTCGGCGACCCCCCTCTCCGTCCCCTCATGCAGAAAAGGAGAAGACGGGGAGAAATCCCTTCGGGCTGCGCCAAATTTTTTCTCATACATACTTCCTCACCCCCTAACCCCCACCCACTCCCCTTCATGCATCACAGCATCATCTCTACACAACCCCTCTCCATTCATCCCTAACTACTGTCTTCTCCCGTCCTTCCTCAACAGACATTCCTCTCTTTTGTAATGGCCCTTTCACCCCATCCATCCATCTTATCCTAGGACGCCCCCTCATATTCACTCCTTCCACCTCTGCCTTCCACACTTCTTTTACTAATCTTTCTTCACACATTCTTTCCATGTGTCCAAACCATCCTAATACTCTTTCATCAACCCTATCTCCCAGTTCCCTTTCTACCCCTGTTCTCCTCCTCACCTCCTCATTTCTCATTCTATCCTGCCTAGTATCCCCTATCATACTTCTCAGACATTTCCTCTCAAACACATTCAAACTCCTTCCCTCTTCCTCTCTCATGTTCCATGTTTCTGCCCCGTACATTGCTGTTGGCACAATCACTCCTTCACATAACCTCCTCTTAGCATCCATTCCCAGATGTCTATTTCTCATTACACTTTTTAATCCACCAAGGCATTTACTCGCTTCTCTCAATCTACATTCTATATCCACCCCCACTCCTTCCTTCCCTGTCACATTTGCACCCAAGTATCTAAAACTATCCACTTCCTCCAGTCTTTCACCCTTAATGCTCACTTCCAGCCTGCTGTCACTCTCCCCCCTTGTACATATCATCACCTTACTCTTACCCACATTTATCTTCAGCTTCCTTCTTTCACACACCTTCTCAAACTCTGTCACTAACTTCCTCAATCCCTCCTCTGATCCTGCTACAACCGCAGTGTCGTCAGCAAACAACAGCTGGCTCACCTCACACTTTTCTCCATTTTCTTTAATCATCTCCAACCCCTGACCCAATACCTTTACATTCACCTCTCGCACCACCTCATCCATGTAAAGATTGAACAGCCAGGGCGACATAACACATCCCTGACGAAGTCTCACCTTTACCTCAAACCATTCACTCTCTCCATTTCTAATCCTAACACAAGCTCTACTACTCTCGTAAAAACTCTTGACTGCTCTTAACAGCTTTCCTCCTATCCCATATATCTGCAATACCTCCCACAGTGCCTTCCTTTCTACCCTGTCATAAGCCTTTTCCAGATCCATAAAAGCCCAAAAAACATCCTTACCTTTTCCTATAGCTTTCTCACATATCTGTCTTACCACAAAAATCTGATCTACACAACACTGTTCTTCACCAATTACTCCTTCTGTTCCTCTCCTAATCCTCTCAATCAAGACCCTTCCATAAGCCTTCCCAACTACGCTCAACAAGCTGATCCCTCTGACACTACTACACTCACACTTGTCCCCCTTTCCCTTGTAAAGCGGAACTATACAAGCACTCCTCCAGTCCTCTGGCACTGTACCCTCTCTTAAACAAACATTAAATAACCTCACCAGCCAGGCCACCATAAATGTACCTCCTTTCTTCAGACATTCTGCATGGCATCCATCCAACCCAGGTGCCTTACCTGCTCTCATCATCTTAACAGCTGCTTTCACTTCATCCTTCCCTATTTCTCCTCCATTTTCTTAGCGCTTCCCACTGCAACTACCTTTCCCTCCCTATCCTCCTTCACATTTAGCAACTCCCTAAAATACTCTGCCCACCTTCCTCTCACTGCCTTCTCTTTCATTATCATCTCTCCATCTGCACCTTTTACCTTTTCTTCTCTACTTGATTCGCCTCCTCTTCCTCTTTTAATTTCCTTCCAAAACATCTTTTTATTACTTTCAAAAATTTCTGTCATACTCTTACCCCATTTCATATCTGCTCTCCTCTTTGCTTCCTTTATCTTATGCTTAACTTCCCTTCTCTTTACTTTGTACCTCTCATACGATTCCCTCGTCCTAATTTGAGGCCAATCTATGAATGCCTGTTTCTTCTCTTCTACAACCTTCTTTGTTTCCTCATCCCACCACTCACTACCCTTCCCAGTACAACTACATTGACATTTCTCCCTATTCTTTCTATGCACTCATTTATATCTACCCAAAAAGTCTCCCTTTACTCTACGCTCTTCTCACTACAAGGTCCATACGCACTTACAAAAACCCACATCTACCTTCACAGCTTCACCTTCATCCACATCAACCTTGATGAAACCTCCTTCCACTCCCTAACCCGCTTATTTATCTCTTCACTTACTAGTATAGCCACCTCTTCTCTCCCTCGTCCCCTCTTCACTCCTGAGTACCTCCCAGCTACACTCCCAAATTCACAGTTGCCCTTTCCTTTTATTTTAGTTTCACTCAAAGCCAGCACATTCATCTTTCTTCTCACAAACATACTGCCTATCTCTTCCCTTAAAATCTCATCTGTACCACATACGCGCATATTAAAAGACCCAAACCTTAGGGTACTGGTTGGAAAACTCCCAGACCCTCTTATGCCTTTTCTTCTTTTTTTAGGAATGTCCCCTTTTGGGGCTAGGTGGTAGCATTCTCTTCCCCCACCACAGGGTTGGCGAAAACAGGAAATGAATATTCAGAGAAATTATACAGGAAAGAAACAAGAGGTTGGGGGACAGCATAACGGAGGGACAGTCGTAGAATAAAAGTG
>NC_134806.1:8577141-8579641 GCF_046742065.1 Oratosquilla oratoria | reverse complement strand
GCTGTTCTTTTTCAAGTCTCTTCTATAACTGTCCTTCTTGATTTTCTTTCTGTGTCCTCTTGTATGTCTACTATCCCATTTTATTAGATCCTCTCTATCAATAGTTTCTATGCCTTTCATGATTCTATAAATAGTTATCAAGTCTTCTCTCTCTCTTCTTTGCTCTAATGTCTGTAGCTCAAGTTTTGCTACTCTCTCTTCATATGATATTTCTGAGAGTGTTGGTGCCAGTTTCATAATTGCTCTGAGTATTCTTTCAAATTTTGTTATACGTTTTTTTTTTTTTTTTTTTTTTTTACTTGGTGACCACGTCGTCGCTGCATACTCCAATCTTGGTCTTATCAAAGTGACTAGTATTTTCTTCACCATTTCTTCGTCCAGGTATGTAAATGCCACTTTGATTGTTCTTATTAAATTATAAGTTTCTCCAAAAATCTTGTTTATATATTTCACAGGGGACATATTATTTATAATAATGACTCCCAGGTCCTTCTCATTTTCTACTTCTTTATTTCTTCCTCTCCCAATTTATATGATCCCACTATTCTTTTTTTTATTCTTCCAAATTCCATTATGCTACACTTCTTAATATTGAATTCCATCTCCCACTTCCTACTCCATTCCGATACTTTGTTGAAATCATTCTGTAGTGACTCACAATCTTCTTCAGAGTTCACTTTTTTCAACAATTTTGCATCGTCCGCAAAGAAGCTCATATAACTTTCAATTCTTTTATCCATATCATTAATATATATAGCAAACATTATTGGGGCCAGAACAGTTCCTTGTGGAACTCCACTTATCACTTCATCCCAATTAGAATGATTGTCTCTTATCACCACTCCTATTTTTCTTTCATGCAAGAAGTCTTCCATTCATTTCAGCAGTTTGCCCTGTATTCCTCCTGCAGTTTCTAATTTCTTTAGCAATTTCTTATGTGGCACATTATCAAAAGCTTTTTTCAGGTCTAGAAATGCACAATCAGCCCATCCATCTCTTTCCTGTATTACATCTATTAACCTTGAATAGAAACACATTAGGTTTGTGACGCATGATTGTCCTTGTCTAAATCCAAACAGTTTTGGATTTAGTATGGTTTTTTTTTTCAAATGTCTTACCCATCTAATTTTGATCATTCTTTCACAAATTTTAACTATCGTACTTGTAAGAGAGACCGGTCTATAGTTAGCAGGATCCTCCTTGTTTCCCCCTTTATATATTGATCTTCTGAAACTTTTCCTTCTTTCAGTGAACTGCTTATTAGACTATGTATTTTGTTTGTTAGTTCATTCCTGCATTCTCTCAAAATCCAGTTTGCCATTTCATCTGGTCCATGCGATTTTCTGACATCGAGTTTACTCAAGAGGTTCATTATTTCATTCCTTGTTACATCTATCTCTTTCATAGGGGGGACTTTCTCCTCCACTCGATACCTCTAGGTTGTACGTTCTCCCTCGTAAACACCGATTTAAAATGCTTGTTCATGATTTCTGCCATTTCTATTTCCTCTGTGTATTCAACTCCTTCTTGTCGTAGTTTCTCCAACTCCTGCCTGTTTTTCAGTTTATTGTTTACAAATTTGTAAAATAGTTTTGGTTGATCTTTACATTTTTCTACGACATCTTTTTCGTATTTTCTCTTTTTTTCTCTGCACACTTGTACATATTCATTTTTATAACTAGTATATATTTTCCATTTTTCAGGTCTTTTGTATTTTTTCCATTTAATCCAAGCTTTATCCCTTCTGTCTTTTAGCTCCTTACATCTTTTGCTGTACCAACACTTTACATATTCTTCTTCTTGATTTTGTCTTGGAACATACTTTTCCACTCCTTCTTTATATATATAATTTTTTTCAAAATATTCCATTTCTCTTCTACTGTTGTTTCTTCCTTGTGTATCCTTTCCCAGTCTGCTTTTTGAAAGAATTCTCTTATTTTATAAAAAAAAAAAAAAAAAAATCCATACATCAATCTTCCTTTTCTATATTGTTCGTTTTTTCATGTATTTTTCCTCCTTTAGTTCCAGTTCAACCAATATGTGGTCACCTTTACTTATTGGTGTCTTATATTCAATCTTGTCCACTACTTTGGGCTATGATGTGATTATTATGTCCAGTCTCGATGGTTCTTCTTCATTTCTATATCTAGTATTCTCTTGTATCCATTGCGTCATTGTATGTTCTATAATCATATCAAGTAGTACACTTCCCCATAGGTCGTCTCCACCTTTCACTGTCTTCTCTTCCCAGTAGATTTCTTAACAATTAAAGTCACCCATTATAAATATTCTTCCTCCATCTTCCATTATCTTATTTAGTGTTATCCTTGTGTCTTCTAACATGTTTTTGTGTTCTCTCTCTTCCCATGAAGCTGTTTTAGGAGGCACATAATTTACTACAAACTTTCTACTCCTCCCATCCTTGTCCTCCACTTCCATCATAATCATCTCTACTCTATTTTTTCCATATGTAACATTCCTCACATTTATATCCTTCTTA
>NC_134806.1:8567141-8572141 GCF_046742065.1 Oratosquilla oratoria | reverse complement strand
AGAACGTTTCCGTCTGAAACCATGCTGGCTATCATTTATCAAACGGTTACGTTCTAAATGATGTTCGATAGCATCTCTGATGATAGTTTCCATTATTTTTCCTACGATTGAAGTCAAACTTATAGGCCTATAGTTATTTGGTTTCTTTTTGTCACCTTTTTTGAATATGGGAGTAACGTTAGCTAGCTTCCATTCTCTTGGGACATCTCCGGATATAATGGATTTCTTGAAAATAATTTCTGATGGAACAACAATCTCATTTTTCATTTCCTTTAAGATTCTTGGATGCCAACCGTCAGGCCCTGGTGTTTTATTAACTTTGAGTTTATCTATACACCTTTTAATTTTTTATTTTGTTATATTTACCGTAGTGAGTAAGTTTATCCTAGACTTTTCACAGGTTTCAGTTTGGAATTCACTTTGAGGTGTTTCGTTTACGAATACCGAGCTAAAATAAGAGATCAAGTTGACTGGGACCTCTGGGAAAAGCCCTCAGTTGTTCGAACAGAGTGAGCTAGATGACCTTGTAAGAGATCTTGGGCTGTCAAAAGAATCTGCACAATTGTTAGGTTCAAGGTTAGCAGAGAAAAATATTTTGGCAAGTAATACACACTTTGCATGGTATAGGCATCGAGAGCAGGAATTCGTGCAGTACTTTACTAAGTCAGGTGACATGGTGTATTGCCACGATGTTTCAGGTCTTGTAGAACACATGGGCAAAGAATACCATCCTGAAGAATGGAGGCTCTTTATCGACTCCTCCACCAGGAGTCTGAAAGCTGTGCTACTTTCTAATGGTAAACAAGTAGCATCATTGCCCATTGCTCATTCTGTTACCTTAAAAGAAACCTATGCTACCATGTCACTTCTTCTTAACAACATACAATATCAGGATCACAACTGGCTTCTCTGTGGTGACCTAAAGGTCCTGACTATTTTGTTAGGGATGCAGGGAGGCCACACAAAACATCCACTTTAAATTCAATGCTTAGCAAATAGCATTGAATTTAAAGGGGAATGGGAATATAACAATAAATTACTTTAAATTCAATGCTTAGCAAATAGCATTGAATTTAAAGTGGAATGGGAATATAACAATAAATTACCCTTTTTAGACATTCTAGTGATTAGGAATTGTGACCAACTATCCTTCTCAGTTTACCGGAAACCAACCCACATAGGTAGTTATCTACACTTTTTTACCCACCATCCAGAAAAAGTTAAGTACAGTGTCGCTTCAGGTCTGTACCTAAGAGCCCTTAGACTATGTAGTCCACAGTACCTTGAAGAAGAACTAGAGGAAGTAAGCTCACAACTAAAGAAAATAGGATATCCAGACACACACACACACACACACATATATATATATATATATATATATATATATATATATATATATATATACATTTATACATGCATGTATATATATATATATATATATATATATATTTACATAGGTATATATATATATATATATATATATTCATTTATATATATACACACAGACACACACACACACACATACTTATATTATATATATATACATATAAATATATACATATATGTATATAAATATATGTATACATATCTATACATACATATATGTATACATACATACATATATACTTATGTATATATATATATAATATATATATATTATATATATATATATATTATATATATATACGATTTGGATGATGGAGAACATAAACGCGGAGGAAGGCTCGGAACCTGCGTTTATGTTCTCCATCATCCAAATCATTTGTCTAAAATATTTATCAATACATTTATATATATATATATATATATATGTATATATATATGTATATATATATATGTATATATATATATGTATATTTATATGTATATATATGTATATTTATATGTATATATCTATGTATATATATATATATGTACATGTATGTATATATATATACATACATACATACATATACCAAGGCTTTTTCCCCCTTCCAAGGGAGGTAGCCAAAAAGGGAAAGGCATAAAAACACTCCCACCCATTTCATCCCTAAATACACTCCACACCCCTCCCACCCTTCCTCTCATCTGAGCACCTCCTGGATGACGGGTCATCCCTGCACCCTGCCCACCGCCCTGGGTCAGAAGCAATGTCGCAAGACACAGTACATCCACAGCAAGGCCGCTTCATTTAATCGGCGACCCCCCCTCTCCGTCCCCCTTTGCATATAAGGCGAGGACGGGGAGAAATCCCTTTGGGCTGCGTCAAAATTTACTCACACATACTACCCCCCCCCACCCCCCCCGCCCATTTCTCCTCATGCAGTCACAACATCATCCATATACAACCATTCTCCACTCACCTCTGTCTTCCGTCCTCTCCCTTCCTTCCTCAACAGACATTCCCCTCTTCCCCAAAGCCCCCTTCACCCCATCCATCCACCTCATCCTAGGACGTCCCCTCATGTTCACTCCCTCCACATCTGCCTTCCATACCTCTTTTACTAGTCTTTCTTCACTCATTCTTTCCATGTGTCCAAACCATCCTAATATTCTTTCATCAACCCTATCTCCCAAATCCTTTTTCACCCCTGTTCTCCTCCTCACCTCCTCATTTCTCACTCTATCTAGCCTAGTAACCCCCACCATACTTCTCAGACACCTCATCTCAAACACATTCAAACTCCTTCTCTCTTCTTCTCTTATGTTCCACGTTTCTGCCCCATACAGTGCTGTTGGCACAATCACTCCTTCATACAGTCTCCTCTTCGCATCCATTCCCAAATGTCTATTCCTCATTACACTCTTTAAACCACCAAGGCATTTACTCGCTTCTCTCAATCTACATTCTACCTCCACCTTCACTCCACCTTTTCCTGCTACACTTGCACCCAAGTATCTAAAACTATCCACTTCCTCCAGTCACTCTCCCTTAATGTTCACTTCCAGTCTACTGCCACTTTCACCCCTTGTACATCTTATCACATTACTTTTACCCACATTTATCTTTAGCTTTCTTCTATCACATACTCTCCCAAACTCTGCCACCAGCTTCCTCAATCCCTCCTCTGACCCTGCCACAAGTGCAGTGTCGTCCGCAAACAACAGCTGGCTCACCTCCCACTTTTCTCCATTTTATTTAACCATCTCCAATCCCTGACTCACTACCCTAGCATTCACCTCTCGCACCACCCCATCCATGTATAAGTTGAACAGCCAGGGCGACATAACGCATCCTTGACGAAGTCCCACCTTTACTTCAAACCACTCACTCTCTCCATTTCTAATCCTAACACATGCTCTACTACTCTCATAAAAACTCTTGACAGCTCCCAAAAGCTTTCCTCCTATCCCATAAATCTGCATAACCTCCCACAGTGCCTTTCTGTCTACCCTATCATAAGCCTTTTCCAGATCCATAAAAGCTCAAAAACATCCTTCCCTTTTCCTATAGCTTTCTCACATATCTGTCTTACCACAAAGATCTGATCTACACAACCTCTACCCGTCCTAAATCCACACTGTTCCTCACCAATTACTCCTTCTGTTCCTCTCCTAATCCTCTCAATTAAGATCCTCCCATAAGCCTTCCCTACTACACTCAACAGGTAATCCCTCTGAAATTACTACATTCACACTTGTCCCCTTTTCCCTTGTAAAGAGGAACTATACAGGCACTACTCCAGTCCTCCGGTACTCTACCCTCTCTCCAGCAAACATTAAATAACCTCACCAACCAGTCCACCATCACTGAACCTCCCTTTTTCATACATTCTGCATGACATCCATCCAGACCAGGTGCCTTACCTGCTTTCATCATCTTTACAACTGCCTTCACCTCATCCTTCCTTATTTCTCCTCCATTCTCCTCACTCATCACTCTCATTTTCTTCGCATTTCCCACTGCAGCTATCTTTCCTTCCCTATCCTCCTTCACATTCAGCAACTCCCTAAAATATTCTGCCCATCTTCCCCTCACTGCCATCTCTTCCATTATCAACTCTCCATCTGTACCTTTTACCTTTTCTTCCCTACTTGATTCGCCTCCTCTTCCTCTCTTAATTTCTTTCCAAAACATCTTTTTATTACTTTCAAAATTTTCTGTCATATTCCTACCCCATTTCACATCTGCTCTCCTCCTATATATATACATATATATACATATATTACAAAGGATTACAAAGGCGGAGCATGCCGACAGGAGACCCTTTGATCCATATCTAGGACGGATGCAAAAAAATAATAATATTAATAATAAAATAATAAATAAAAACTATAGTAATGTAAATATATACATATATATATACATATATGTATATATATATATGTATATATATATATGTATGTATATATATATACATACATGTATGTATATATATATATATATATATATATATATGCTAATAACAACACGGGTACGTGTGTTCACTTATGCAAAGTAGACCACTTGGAAAACGAAACTAACGAAGCAGAGCGCTTTCGTATATTACATCTTCAGTGCAACAAGTACATAGTGATAGGAATACATAGACAATATATACATGATACAAAGGAACAAGGACAGTTTGAATAAGCGTAGCGACCAATTACCCCCTGGAGAGCGGAAGGTCATTGTCAATTATCTTACGATGGTCGGGCGACATCAGGTCACAGTCGCCAAGGAGAGCGGAAGGTCATTGTCAATTATCTTACGATGGTCGGGCGACATCAGGTCACAGTCGCCAAGGGTCACTGTTTCTACTACTTATATAGGGCGACATTAAGTCAATTCGTTGGATTACATTTTACCTGATATTATCTTACAAATTTCTTGACAGATGAAATTATCAAGTTTGTACAAGCCTTTATGTAGGTTGGTATTTTGATTACTAGTAAGTTTCAATTCAATGGTAATTTCTATTCCCAAAAATTCGGCATGAGTATGGGAAACCCTTTATCCCCAGTTTTAAGTAATTTATACAAGGATTTTTTTTAAACTAAAATATTACGCACAATCTTCCCCCCTAACATCCCTTGGCTTA
>NC_134806.1:8558779-8561641 GCF_046742065.1 Oratosquilla oratoria | reverse complement strand
CACCAAGATAAAGTGACTTTCAAACTAGGCCATCTTGATGGCCTAGTTGGAAAGTCACTGTCGCACTTGTTATGAGGATACCCGGATAGAGTCCTGGGTAGTACCACATTTCAATTTCAAGCATGCTGGCCTTTGATGGCTTAGAATTAAAGTGCATTGTGGTTGTTAAAATGTATCTCTAATCACTGGGACCCATTCAGTGTTGTAAATATATATATATATATATATATATATATATATATATATATTATACTATATATATATATGAATATGATATAAATATATATATATATATATATTATGTGTGTGTGTGTGTGTGTGTGTGTGTGTGTGTGTGTGTGTGTGTGTGTGTGTGTGTGTGTGTGTGTGTGTATACACTCACATTTATATTTATGTATATACATATGTATATATAAACACATATATACATATTTATATATATACATACTGTATATATATATATATATTTATTCATAAATATATATATGTATATATATATATATGTATATATATATATATACATGTAGTATACATATACATATAAATATATATATATATATATATATATATATTATATATAAATATACAAAATTATATATATATATATATATATTTATATATATATATATATATATGTATATATATGAATACATACAAATTGTATATATATATATATACATATATATATAATTTAACATGTATATATAAAATAATAATGTATATATATATACATATATATATACATATATATATACACACATATATATACACACATATATTTATACATATATATATAAATATATATATATACATATATATATAAAACTTAAACCCACTCTCGGAGAAAGATAAGCTGAGATACAGAGTAAATCGTATATTTCGACCACTGAGTGTGGTCCTCTTCAGCAGTTACAATTATAGGGTACATAGACAAGGGGTTATATACAGAGGAAGAAGTAACATTGGGGAACTCAGTAAGCCTCAGGTCACTTGCCCCGAGTGAGGTCGGACGTTACGTCCTATAGAGATGAACTTGTCAACTGCCATACTAGTTATGACATCAGGTGACCATTGACCTTTGGAAGTATTATAATTTGGAAACTTTTTTATTAGTGAGGATTCAATAATTTTTCTTTTGAAATGTAGTTATATATATACATATATAGATGCATATATATATACATATATACCTATATATATATACATATATATACAAATATATACATATATATATATATATCATATATATATATATATACAGTATATATATATATATATATAAATACATATATATACGTATATATATATATATATATATATATATATATATGTATATGTATATTTCCATTTCTCTTTCCCTCTCTCTCTCTCTTTCCTTCTCTCTTCCTTCTCTCTCCCTTTCCCTCGTTCTCCCCCTTTCTCTTGTTGTCTCTCTACCTTTCCTTCTCCCTCTCTTTCCTTCTCTGTCTCTCTCTCCTTCTCTCTCTTTCTCAGTCCCTCTCTCTTCATCTCTCTCTCCCTCTCTCTCTCTCTCTCTCTCTCTCTCTCTCTCTCTCTCTCTCTCTCTCTCTCTCTCTCTCTCTCTCTTGCTCTGTCTCTCTCCCTTTCTATATTTCTCCCCCTTTGTCCCCCTCTTTCTCTCTCTCTCTCTTTTCCTTTCTCTTTTTTCCTCTCTCTTTTTTACTCGCTCTTTTTTCTCTCCCTGTCTATTCCTATCGGTTTCTCTCCTTTTTTCTTTCTTCCTCTCTCTCCCTCTCCCTCTGTCTCGTCCCTCTTCTCCCTCTCCCTCTCTCTCTCTCTCTCTCTCTCTCTCTCTCTCTCTCTCTCTCTCTCTCTTTTTCTCCTCTCTCCCTCTCTCTCTCTCTCTCGCTCTCTCTTTCTCTCTCTCTCTCTCTCTCTCTCTCTCTCTCTCTCTCTCTCTCTCTCTCTCTCTCTCTTCCCTATCTTTTTCTTTCTCTCTCTCACTCGCTCTCTCCCTCTCGCACTCACTCTCTCCCTCTCTCACTCACTCTCTCCCTCTCTCACTCACTCTCTCACTGTCTCACTCACTCTCTCCCTCTCTCACTCACTCTCTCCCTTTCTCACTCACTCTCTCCCTCTCTCACTCACTCTCTCACTCACTCTCTCACTCACTCTCTCACTGTGTCGCTCACTTTCTCCCTCTCTCACTCACTCTTTCCCTCTCTCACTCACTCTTTCCCTCTCTCACTCACTCTCCCCCTCTCTCACTCACTCTTTCCCTCTCTCACTCACTCTCTCACTCTCTCACTCACTCTCTCACTCTCTCACTCACTCTCTCACTCTCTCACTCACTCTCTCCCTTTCTCACTCACTCTCTCTCTCACTCACTCTCTCACTCTCTCACTCACTCTCTCCCTCTCTCACTCACTTTCTCCATCTCTCTCTCCCTCTCTCACTCCCTCTCTCCCTCTCTCACTCACTCTCTCCCTCTCTCACTCATTCTCTTCCTCTCTCACTCACTCTCTCACTCTCTCACTCACTCTCTCACTCTCTCCCTCACTCTCTCCCTTTCTCATTCACTCTCTCCCTCTCTTACTCACCCTCTCCCTCTCTCATTCACTCTCTACATCTCTCACTCACTCTCTCCCTCTCTCACTCACTCTCTCACTCTCTCATTCAATCTCTCCCTCTCTCACTCACTCTCTCCCTCTCTCACTCACTCTCTCCATCTCTCTCTCTCTCCCTCACTCTCTCACTCTCTCACTCACTCTCTCACTCTCCCAATCACTCTCTCCCTCTCTCACTCACTCTCTCACTCTCATTCACTCTCTCCCTCTCTCACTCATTCTCTCCCTCTCTCACTCACTCTCTCGCTCTCCATCTCTCCCTCTCTCTCTCTCC
>NC_134806.1:8546279-8553779 GCF_046742065.1 Oratosquilla oratoria | reverse complement strand
AAAAAAAAAAATGCTAGTCGCCTTTAATTTCTGCTATCTCTCCTATCACCTACCCTCCAAATTATTTCCTTTAACTGATCTATGACTGCTCTTCAGTGCGACAGAAGCCCCCTAGGATATAAGCACTAGTTATTGTAGACAAAATATCCTGAAGTCTTTGAATACTTAAATCAAATTCTACGTATATACTCTCTACTGCCGGCTGATTTCATGAACCTGATAATCCTTAGAGGTTTCAGGAGTGTTGACCTAGCTATATGTAGATAGAAGAGAGAAATATCATAACCATATCGTTTCTCTTTGCTAGCGCTAGATCTAGTGCAATACAATAAAAGAGCAATATTTCTGGAGATAATATATATCGAGCCTTGCAGAAAAAATAAATCTACCCAATTTGGTAAAGTGATATTATGTACTAATGATATCACGGTTTCAGCATGTTCATCTCGTGTTCATCATCACCATAGTTAATCATCTGAGTGCTGAGTCCTTTTAATCATTGAAGATACATTGCACGACTTCAGTCTGATTTCAGTCTATCTACTTTCACTCCACCCACCATCAGCCCATCTACTTATAAATATCCCTTCAGTTCATCTGTCTTCGATCAATCTATCTCCAGTCTACCTCCAGTCCATCTACCTACAGACTAACTACCTACTTTCTATCTACCTTTAGTCCATCTACCTCCAGTTCATGTACTTCAGACCAACTACATTCACCCTATCTGCTTTCAGTCATTCTTCCTCCCATCATAGTCTCGAGTATATGCAACGGTGCAACAAAGCGATGAAGCAACCCTCCTTTAATTAGTGAACTCTTCATCCCATTCATTTATCCATTAACAATCTCTGGATCCTTGAAGTCTTCGACCAAAAGGAAAAAATATATATTTCATCAGATTTTTAGCTCCGATATACTTGTATCCGTAGCCTTAAAGTGGAACCACTGAAAGGCAAAATTTTGTTTCTTTCTGCTTCAGCGAGAGCTGGGAGCCAAGTGTGCGTGTGTGCGTGCGTGTGTGTGTGTGTGTGTGTGTGTGTGTGTGTGTGTGTGTGTGTGTGTGTGTGTGTGTGTGTGTGTGTGTGTGTGTGTGTGTGTGTGTGTGTGTGCTCGCGCGCGCGTGTGTGTGTGCGCGCGTGCGCATGCGTGCGTGCAACAGACCTTACAAACTAAAAATATTAAATATTTCTATTACTATAAATCGGTTCTTGTAAACAGGCAAGTTAGGAGTTTCTTGTTTCTGCCAGTAATATTTTCATACACTACCTTACAGCCTCGGAAAGGGGATGGGAGGGAAGGGACTTCCATAAGCTATCTGTACCCATCACTATTCCAGGGAAAATTCCCACATATCTGTAATAGCTCTCTGCTGTTTTTCCTGAGACGTCGTCCATTTTTCCTCCTCTTTTTTTTTTTTCTTTTTTTTTTTTTTATCACGTCTCCCGAGCGAATTTCTTAAAATGCATTTATAAAGATTCCTTCTGGCAATTCTTTGTTTCAGATAGTTCTTTGTTATTTGATTCGCTCATGGAACAAAGCTACTATTATCTATATTTGTCGTGTCCTTTGTGACTTCATCATTTATGAAGTACATATATATATATATATATATATATATATATATATATATATATATATATATGTGTTTGTGTGTGTGTGTGTGTGTGTGTGTGTGTGTGTGTGTGTGTGTGTGTGTGTGTGTGTGTGTGTGTGTGTGTGTGTGTGTGTGTATGTGTGTGTGTGTGTGTGTGTGTGTGTGTGTGTGTATGTGTGTGTGTGTGTGTGTGTGTGTGTGTGTTAGTGTGTGCGTGTGAATGTGCGTGTGCGTATGTGTGTGTGTGTGTGTGTGTGTGTGTGTGTGTGTGTGTGTGTGTGTGTGTGTGTGTGTGTGTGTGTGTGTGTGTGTGTGTGTGTGTGTGTGTGTGTGTGTGTGTGTGTGTGTGCACATGCCCCACGTGCTTGCTTAGAGAGTGTACCAGTAATTGTGATTTTATCTCTGGGAGAGGGGAGGTCATTTTGAATACAAGCTTTGTTGAAGTCTACATTAGTGAGAGGAGTGTTTATCATGTATGAAATTCTTCCAATATATATATATATATATATATATATATATATATATATATATATATATGAGTGCAAAGGTTGGTATTCAAGATATTATCAATCTTTTCAAAGCTCATCTTGATACACTAGACGTCTTTCGGCTCAATCAGGGATCTTGTATAGGTGGTACATATCAAGGGCTTTAACCAGAGTGATGCAGGTAATGCCTTCCTATTAAGGCAGCAGGGCAGGACACGTACTAATGGATCTAAATTGGACAAATTCAGGCTTAAGAAGGAAATAAGCGAGAAGTGGCTTACCAACAGTGACTAAGGAATAGAATAGACTTAGTAACCATGATGTAGTGAGCGCTGAAACAATTGGTTGTTTTAAGAGAAGATAACTTTATGAATAGGGATGACATGTGGTAGTGGACATGGAATTCCCTAGTGTAGGCCTTACAGTATTTTGCAGTCTCCTCCATTCTTATGTCTAATGGGATTTACGTCCTCCACCAGGACACTATCGACCGAAGCTCCCCCATGGAGTGGCCATCTGATTGCTAGAAATTTCTTCTCGTTGGTGGGAACGAGCCTTCGGGTTGTAGTTGAATATTTATGAAGGCTTTGGTCAATATGAGAACATAAGAATGGAAGATGGTGCAAGACACCAAGGTCCATTCTATTCTTTAACCACTTATTTCCTTCTTAAACTTAAATTTGTCCAATTTAAATGCATAACTACGAGTCCTGCTCTGCTGTCTTAATATGAACACCTTGAAAGTTGATATAGGACAATTTTGACAACCTGAACTTCATTCTGTCTGGTTCCTTGTACGGAAAAGAGGTTTGGTTTCTTAATTGCTCCTGGTGAGGGAGCTTCCATTCCAAGCAACCTAATAGCAGATTGCCAGAACTCCGTGGGGAACCTCAGTCAGGGATTTCCCATCTTACAGGATGGGTATAAAATCTACTGTCTTCGTTCTCGTTATTGTCTTCAAACCAAAAAGTATCTCCGGAAGAGGACTCCTAACTGGATCGAAAAACGGATAGAGTAGCAATAAGAGTTTTGTAAAACTTGTTAATAACCTGAATGCCATTCTTCGCATTCTCATCAGAAATATTGACAACTTTATTACTGTCATTTGAGTCATCTCTCTTGCCAGAGAGAGTCAGTGAGAGCAAGAATGAGCGTGAAGAGCCAGAGCGAGCGAGACGGAAAATGAAAGCAAGTAAGACGTAGTCCAAGAACGAACAAGACAGAGAGCGAGCGAAAACGAAAGACAGAGAGAGCATGAACACGAGAGAGAGAAAGAGAGATCCAGTTAAACCATCTAACAAAGATTCCCTCCTTACCCTCATCCTCATCCTCTTCTTCGTTGGCCGAGATCAAGACCATAAGACGACTTCGAGAAGACGCCCGACTACCGTCTCGAAGTCGTCGAGTGGACGAACCGATGGACAGACGGACGGACGGACGGACGGATGCCCGGAGCAATAAGAGACTGCAGAACCTAAACGTCATAAGATGCTGGCCCCGAATACCTCCTCGCCTTCCTCGTGGAACGTGCAGGATCGCTCGCAAAGAAAGAATTCTTTATCCTTGGGTCCCTTCCTCAGTATCACTGCACTAACCCAACCTAACCTAACCTAACCCAACCCAGCCTAACCTAACCCAGCTTAACCCAGCCCAACCTAACCCAGCCCAACCTAACCTACACCAGCCCAACCTAAAAAGAAAAAAAAAAAAAAAAAAAAAAAGTCCCCCCACGGCGCAGGGGAAAAGAATCAGTTTAAAAGTCGGAGAAAAGACCCGGTTGGGAAGAATTATATTTCTGATTACTCAGCCCATAAAACAAAGAGAGCAAATGAGGACCTCGACTCCAAGGCATCGTGCATTTCATGACGTTTCCATTGTACAGAGATATCCGTATCAAAGATCGTGAATCGGTGTACGAGGAAGTGGCTCTTGCCATCGAAAAATATTTTCCTCTTTCAAATCTCTTCTTTCTATACGAGAAAAAAATATAAACCAATGTTATAACCACACTTGTTCAATATTACTAGACAGGTTCATAACTTACTTGAATTGTTAGAAAAAAGTGAGTTCTGAAGAGTAACTGTCGTTGCAACGCTTAAACGAATATTCACGTCACGCCATCGCTAATAACGACCCTATTCTATCAAAGTATAAGGTCTATAATTGCTCACGCCGTGTCGTGTCGTCTCGCGTCGCTGCCCCAGACCATTTTCCAAACGACTCGAAAGTCCTTTGAAATGATGGCTGAGATCCAGTCGCCATTTCGCAATACTTCGTTTGCTTTAAAGATACTTTCCTTTTGATGTAAACCTTAGTTTTGCTTTCATAATCACCATTTCTTTCACAAAAAATAGAACAAAAATAATAGGAACTGTGCGTGTACTCCTCGTAGTATTTAGAATTAAAGCCAACCCTTTCATAAGAAAAAATCACATCTATTCCTGCGTTTACAAACAAGAGGTGAGGTGGGAGCGGTTCGCATCCCGCTGCAGAGTCAACTTGTGACGGCAACTCTGACAAAGGCTGTCACGCCTAGTCACCTCGTTGAGCGAGGGGGGCTGAACATTTGAAAAGAAATCATATGATGTAAATATAAGGTTTACTTTTTAAACATAATGATGTGAGACAAGTATTGTAACAACCACATAACATCTGAATCAAACCATCTATATACCAAAAGGCTTCTTGCCTCTTATAAGGTAGGTAGGCAGCCAAGGCATGGACACACCCACCCATCCACCCCCATCCTATCCTACTCCCATTTGTTTCCCTTTTTACTTGACTCTTTGTGGATGAAGGTCTATTCCTGACCCCCGCCCATGGCCTGGGTCAGAAGCAGTGCTGCAAGACACAGTACCTCCACAGCAGGCCCGACAGCTGAGACTGGTTTACCCTTACCGCTTCACTTACATAGCGACTCTTCCTTCTCGTCCCCTCATGCGTAAATAGAGAAGACAAGGAGAAATTCCTTTGGATTGCATCAATCTATCGCCCATTCACAACCATTCCCATTTATACCTATCTCTTGCCCTCTTCCTTCTCTGCTCAACAGACATTCCCTTTTTGCTTAAAGTCCTCTTAACCTCATCCATCCATCTCATTTTCGGTTTCCCCTTCAAGTTCACTCAGTCCACATCTGCCTTCACTCATTCTTTCTATATACTCAAACCATCACAATATTCCCTCATCAGTCCAATCTGCCAGCTCCCTTTTCATTCCCACTCTCCTCCTCACCTCAAATCTCACTCTATCCATCGTCGTAACCCCCACTATATTGCTCCTATACTTCCTCTCTAACACATTTAAACTTCTCCTTTCTCTCTCCTTTGAACTCCAAGTCTCTGCCCCATACTGTGCCGTAGGCACAATCACCACTTCATACATTCTTCTCTTTACCTCCATCCTCAGATACCTATTTCTCTTGACACTTTTCACTCCCACAAGACATTTACTTGCTTCTCGAACTCTACAGTTCACCTCCATCCTCATTCCTCCCTTCCCTGCTACACGTGACCCTAAAAATGTTAAAATGTTCATCTTCTCTAGTCTCTCTCCTCTAAGACTTACCACCAACTCACTACCATCCTCACCCCTTGTACATCTCATCACCTTTTACTTACATTTACTTTGAACTTTCTCCTATCACATACATTCCCAAATTCTGTCACTGATTATCTGAGACCCTCTGACTCAGCCACAAGCGTAGTGTCATCAATAAACAACAACTGGCTAAGTTCCCACTTCCCTCCACTATAGCTCCAATCCCTACCCATCACCTTCGCATTTACCTCCCGTATCACCCCATCCATGAACAAGTAATAAAATATATAGTTCAGGTGTAAAAGAAAATTCTAGAAAACTCACTTTTTTGTAAGAAAAAAATATATTTAACACTCCCTTTCATAACTACAGTCGGAGATTTGAATAGTAAGAAAACCACACTATTGATACCGTATAAAATTAACAAAACATTTTCGTCTTTTAAGATCAGCAGACATTAAAGATAAGATAATTTCTCATTATTACCGAAGGACACAAACCAAGAATACAAAGCGTTATGTACTGTGCGTGTAATGGTAGCGTTCGCAACCGCTGCTACAGCGGCCCGAGTACGAATCCCGCCCAGGGCTGAAATAATTTCAGTATAGCTGCGCTGCGAGTCGTTACTCCAACTCTCGTGGGCGGGAGTTCGGTGTGTGTGTGTAAAATCACAGTATTACCCATAGATCGATCATATATGAGCTCTGAGCTCTCATCCGGGAGGGTAATAACCGTCGATCACGAGTCCAACATATGATACAAGACCATGATGAATAATGAATCACACAGGTGCAGTGTGTGTGTGTGTGTGTATGTGTGTGTGTGTGTGTGTGTGTGTGTGTGTGTGTGTGTGTGTGTGTGTGTGTGTGTGTGTGTGTGTGTGTGTGTGTGTGTGTGTATGTGTGTGTGTGTG
The DNA here is from genome assembly GCF_046742065.1 of Oratosquilla oratoria. Lineage (NCBI taxonomy): Eukaryota > Metazoa > Arthropoda > Malacostraca > Stomatopoda > Squillidae > Oratosquilla > Oratosquilla oratoria. The sequence goes on along the minus strand of NC_134806.1, from coordinate 8,547,241 downwards.
CACTCTGCATACTCTATTGCATTAACTTTGTGTATGTTTTTCATTATGTCTATTTATTTATATGTTTTCATAAAAATTACTTTAGTTTCCAATGAAGTTCTTTGATGTTTGTCTTTTTTTAGTTCATGGAAGACAATAGTTATGTAAAAAAAAATATATAAATGTCTTTATATAGCGTGTACCTTTATAATTACTGTACTACTTATTTCTATTTGAATAAACTTAATTTACTTTTCACTAAACTCTAAGTATTATAAGTTATGGGTTTAGAGACTTAGCTAGTAGAAAAAGTCTATTTACATTTGGTAGGTGCACACACAGTCTCTATGTTTACGACTTACACTCCTAAACACAGAAAACGTTTGTACACAACCAAAGTTTTTATTTTAGCAGTGCCAAACTTATGTACAGAGGCTCGGAGCCCCTCAATGGTTTTGGGGCTCAAAACGGCCCACACCGTTTTCTAATCATGCACTGCACGATACGAGACCCTTCCCCGAGAAAGGGCCCCACCCAAAAAATATATATATTTACCTATGCATGCAGACTCTTCGAACTACGGGCGGTACCTGTTTAGTAGAAAGGTACGCACTAAGAATACGGGACTAAGTGATCTAACTATACAACAACATTGCAGAGCTATGGCACCTTTACTAAACACCGTCTCTACCCCCAGTGTCATTCACCGGCTGCTCAAAATAGGCTTGTGGGAGGGGTGAAAGGATAGTGGGGACGTGGCAGAGGGGAAGGAGAATAGCGGAGTGTCTGTAGAAGGGTCAGGATCGAGGTGGGAATGAGTTAGAACGAGTTAGGACTTAGTCAAGATTGACTCACAAAAGTAGATGAATTAAATCTTGTAGTAGGCCGAGACTCAGTGTGGACAAGAGAAGATGGATGGAGCTCATGATGTATTCCCCCCCCTTTCCCGCCCCTGAAGCAGCGTCGTCCCACAGGGACCAACT
>NC_134806.1:8528779-8536279 GCF_046742065.1 Oratosquilla oratoria | reverse complement strand
CTCAGACGTTTCATCTCAAACACATTCAAACTCCTTCTCTCTTCCTCTCTCATGCTCCATGTTTCTCCCACGTACCGTGCTGTTGGCACAATCACTCCTTCATATAACCTTCTCTTAGCATCCATTCCCAGATGTCTATTTCTCATTACACTTTCAATCCACCAAGGCATTTACTCGCTTCTCTCAATCTACCTCCACCCCCACTCCTCCCTTTCCTGCCACAAGTATCTAAAACTATCCACTTCCTCCATTCTCTCACCCTTAATGCTCACTTCGACCCTGCTGTCATTCTCCCCCTTTGTACATCTCATCACCTTACTTTTGCCCACATTTATCTTCAGCTTCCTTCTTTAACACACCTTCTCAAACTCTGTCACTAACTTCCTCAATCCCTCCTCTGATCCTGCTACAAGCGCAGTGTCGTCAGCAACCAACTGGCTTATCTCCCACTTTTCTCCATTTTCTTTAACTATCTCCAACCTCTGACCCACTACCCTTGCATTGACCTCTTGCACCACCCCATCCATGTATAGATTGAACAGCCATGGCGACATAACACATCTCTGACGAAGTCCCACCTTTACTTCAAACCATTCACTCTCTCCATTTCTAATCCTAACACAAGCTCTACTACTCTCGTAAAAACTTTTGACTGCTCTTAACAGCTTTTCTCCTATCCCATATATCTGCAGTACCTCCCACAGTGCCTTCCTGTCTATCCTGTCGTAAGCCTTTTCCAGATCCATAAAAGCCAAAAAAACATCCTTACCTTTTCCTATAGCTTTCTCACATATCTGTCTTACAACAAAAATCTGATCTACACAACCCCTACCTTTCCTAAAACCACACTGTTCCTCACCAATTACTCCCTCTCTTCCTCTACTAATCCTCTCAATCAAGAACCTTACATAGGCCTTCCCAACTACACTCAACATATATATATATATATATATATATATATATATTTATATATATATATACATATATATATACATGTATATATACATATATATGCATATATATACATATATACACATATATATACATATACACATATGTGTATATATATATATATATATATATATACATATAACGTAAGCGGAGTAGGAATATATACACATATATATACATATACACATATATATATATACATATACACATATATATACACATACACACACATATACATATACATACACACACACATATACACACATATACACACACATGTACACACACACACATACACAGACACATACACACACACACACACACACACACACACACATATATATATTTATATGTGTATATATATATTTATATGTATATATATATATTTATATGCATATATATATATATATTTATATGTATATATACATACATATGCCAAGGCTTTTTCCCCCTTACAAGGGAGGTAGCCAAAAAGGAAAAGGCATAAAATCATTCCCACCCATTCCATCCCTGAATACACTCTACAGCCCTCCACCCTCCCTCTTATCTTTGCACCTCCTGAATGACGGGTCATCCCTGCACCTTGTCCACTGCCCTGGGTCAGAAGCAGTGTCGCAAGACACAGCACATCCACAGCAAGGCCGCTTCATTAAATCGGCGACCCCCCCTCTCTGTCCCCCCATTGCATAAAAGGAGAAGACGGGGAGCAATCCCTTCGGGCTGCGTCAAATTTTGCTCACACATACTACCTCACCCCCCATCCCCCCGCCCATTCCACCTCATGCATCACAACATCCTCCATATACAACCATTCTCCATTCACCCCTGTCTTCTGTCCTCTCCCGTCCTTCCTCAACAGACATTCCCCTCTTCCCCAAAGCCCCCTTCACCCCATCCATCCACTTCATCCTAGGACGTCCCCTCATGTTCACTCCCTCCACATCTGCCTTCCATACCTCTTTTACTAGTCTTTCTTCACTCATTCTTTTCATGTGTCCAAACCATCCTAATATTCTTTCACCAACCCTATCTCCCAACTCCCTTTCCACCCCTGTTCTCCTCCTCACCTCCTCATTTCTCACTCTATCTAGCCTAGTAACCCCCATCATACTTCTCAAACACCTCATCTCAAACACATTTAAACTCCTTCTCTTTTCCTCTCTTATGTTCCATGTTTCTGCCCCATACAGTGCTGTTGGCACAATCGCTTCTTCATACAGTCTCCTCTTAGCATCCATATATTACAGATTTTTCGATTTTTAAGTGGGAGCATGACGCGGTTTGAAGTGAATTCTAGGTTTTGTTTATAGAATGGGATGTTAAAATCTTCGAAGGTGAAATTAAGAAACCTTACCCAGAAGACATGCTGACTGACAATACACCAATTGATTTAGTCATTACTCACCAAGTCAGCTTGATGCCAAATGACCTTGATGAGGCAACACCAAAACTTTTAACGATTCCGATACGAATCCCGATACTTCTGTAAATTTCCCATTACGATAACTGTAGGGTACTTCGTTCATAAAGTATTTGTTTCCCAAACCAGGTGCAGGGCCTGAAAATTACCATGAATTATAATCATTGCAGGAACAAGAATCGGATTTGCATCGGAATCGGAAATTTAGAGCAGTATCGGATTTGTATCGGAATCGTTAAAAATTTTGGTATCGCCCCATCACTATTTGAGTCATCTCGAGATATTTTCTTTCTTTTTTGAAAACAAGAGAATGAATTTGGCTGTAATTAACAAAAGTATTGTCAATGTCATCATTAATAAATATGTATTATATAACAGTTCTCTTAAAACTTTTTTGTGTGACCATGGAATGATTTCGATGTGTGGGTAATGAAGCTAGAGATCGAATGGTATTAACCATTAACTGTATAAAACAGCGTTTCTGTTCCTATGGCTAATATTGTACTGAAAAGATGGTCAAAGAAATGGAATGTGAGTCATTTAAGGAAGATAGTATAACGAAGAGATAGTAAAGTTAAAAGTGATCAGCATTCTATTTTTTTTTTTTTTAGTAGCGTTTAGTCTCCAGTCCTAAAGGAATGCTGAGTGGCTTGGTCAGTATGGATGTGACTAAAAAAATCGACTACACAGAACGTGCAGTCAGTATCCCATACAGTAGAATTGATTGAAAAAGAAAGGGAAAATTAAGAGTTGTGACCTTAACTACACAGTAGGCCGCTTGTTGGGACAACAGGTGAAGGTTTGGAAAGGATGAGGAAGAGGTAAAGGGGGCCCTGGTTAGTGAATCAAGGAGGACAGAAGGATGAGGTCGACGGGGAGCCTACTACGGGAAGCATTTAAGATATGCCTGGAGGAAAGGCAAAAAAAGGTGTCCAAGGGTGAGGTGAAGGGTGCCCACAGGAGAGTTAAAAGGGTGCTGCCCAGGAAGTGTATTAAAGGGTGCCCAAGGGTACTGTCTACAAGCCGGGTGTAAGACGACTTACTCTTCGTCAGGGACGCTGCCCCAATCGCGGACGTCTGGGGGCCAGAACCCATGCCCGGAATCCCAGCGCCCCCTAGGATCCCCTTGGACCCCATGCCCGGACCCAGGGGTCCTCCTTGGGGGCCCGGGCCGGCCACACCTTGTTTGGTCATGTGTTGGTTGATGGGTTGGCCAAAGGGGCCCTGGTTTGATGTGTCTGTATGCATGGGGCCCTCAACACCAGACCCTAAACTAAGGGGGCCTTGCGGTGGGCGCCCGTCGCCCGGAGCGGCCAGGGCCCCCGAAGGGTCCATGAGGGGCGGTCGCTGCATCCCGGGGCCTGAGGGATGAGAACCGAGGAGTCATAGAGAGTCTGTCATCACCACTTAGCCTCCGGACGGCGCTCCACCTCTACCACTCCTGAAGATGCTGACGCCGAACTCGATGCCGAAGTCGCCGCCTGAGTCGATCCTCCTGTTAACGTGATGGTTGGGTGGAGCAGCGCGGCGTGGGCGTGGTGGTGGTGGTGGAAGGGGGAGTTAAGGAGGTAAGGGGAAGGGAGGGGAGTCATACAAGAGACACGGGACAAGTAAGTATTAAGCTTCGAGCACCCGTTTCGGTACTCAAGACGGGAACAACACTGAAAGGAATCGAGAGAATAAAAGGGTTAGCGCATGCGTGGTTGACCTCCGCCACTGTCGGAACAGACAGACAGACGGACGGACGGAAAGGAGCAGCAATTCCTTATCCATCTATCACGGTGATACATTTCACAGATTTTGCACTGACTAACAAATATATCACGCGGAGAATAGGCAAACCCTGTTGTTAAAGTGTCCTTACCTTTTTGGGACCCTAGTCGCCCCTAAGGCCCGCTTTCTAGATGAGTAAATCTGCATTTGGAGTCAGCCAGAATAAAATCTGTGAAGTATGGTATCGTGATAAAATGGCTACGGCGACTGCGCGCTTGAACACCAATAGGGTCAATTATCAGATATCACTGCAGAACATGGCACCACAGTACGTCTGAACAGCAGCACACGCCACCCTGGCATCACACCGTAGAAAAGCTTACCGAGGCGTCGATATGGCCCAATTATAATTATCATTATCATTATTATTTTTCTTTATTTATATTTGTTTATTGGTTTACTTAATCTTTTTTAATATCAATCTTTTTTAAGAATAACCAAAAATGTACGTAATTCGAGATTATAAACCCGAAACACAATGCAGCATATATAAAGCACTTTTTTTTTGTCAGCAATAGAGTTTAACATTAAGGACAATATAAAATGCAAAGTCATAGGGGAGATGGTATAGGAGAAGTTCAGGGACGCTAACAGCAGAACGGAAAGACAGTAGAAGTATAAAAGTGATTAGCATTCTTGAGTGGAGATTAGTCTCCAATCATTAATGAATATTGAACGACTCTGGTCCCGTAGGATCTCGCTAAAGTTACTAAGATATTGACGACGTAAAACATGCAGTCAGTAACCGAAACGGCGAAAGACAATTCATCCACGCTTGTGATAATTCTACAGCGTCCTCCACATCCCAACTGAGCTCTACTAGGCTGTGTCCAGTCTGCAGAATAACAGATACCATTGTCATCATTGTCATCATAATCATCACCATTCTCGTCACCATCATTCTCATCACCATCACCATCATCATCATTTTCATCACCATTCACTATCATTATCGTGATCATCATTATCTTCCTTATCATTATTTTTTTTATTGAAAAGCCAATAAAAACAAATCTATTGGTCTTAGAATGTAGAGAAGCATATGAAAAGTCGTACAAGTATAACGATGAGTTCATAAGGACTGAACAACCATGATATCCGTCCTTTCACTCTCTCGTACAACAACTGAAAGCATACAAGTGCCTTTTAGCCCTTCCCACGTACCCCCAGTACACGTGCCTATATTCTCACAAAAAATTATAAGTAAATAGATAAAAAAACAAATACATAAATAGATAGATAGGTACACAAATACATAGGTGGATAAACAAATAAATGAATAAATATATGAATGAATTAATAAATAAAAATTACTGTACGAAGAAGTCCATGGCTAGGCCCATGGGTAGGTTAGCTCCATCGTACTTTTAGAAAGACTTTCTACTATCTTGCAAATAACATCGACCTCCGAGTCGTATAACTTGGTATGAATTGATAAAGATAGAGATTAGAGACAATGACGCTATCACACCTACGTGCTAGAATGGCCCAAAGGATGTTCGCTTTATTGGGGGGGGTTGTTATTGAGCTGATAATAACCAGCGCTTCTATCCTTGGAGACAGTATTGCACTGAAGATATGGAGCCATGGAGGTGGTACACAAAAGATATCAAGACAGGTACCTGAACGGAAGGATAGTAGAAATAAGAAAAAAATAATATACATATATATATATATATATATATATATATATATATATATATATATATATATATATATATATTTATATATATACATATATATATATATATATATGTGTGTGTGTGTGTGTGTGTGTGTGTGTGTGTGTGTGTGTGTGTGTGTGTGTGTGTGTGTGTGTGTGTGTGTGTGTGTGTGTGTGTGTGTGTGTATTATTTTTGTGAGTAGAGATCAGTCTCCAGTTATAAAAGAATACTTCGTTACTATGGTCCGTAACTAAAGTCACCAAGATACTGACTGCATAAGGCACACAGTCAATACACCATACGGGAAGGGGAAGAAAAGAAGAAAATACTGATATATCTATGTAAGTGAGTGGGACAGGAAAGAAGAATAGAAGGAAAAAAGGTCGTGGAAACAAGGATGAGGTCCAGGACAAGAAAGAAAAGAAAAAAAAAGAGGAGGAGGAGGAAGAGGTGTGTATGGAGGACGGCTTCAAAGGAAACATCCTCCCAATGGTTCTTCCTTCCCTTGAGAAGGGTTCCTGCCCCTTCTTCATCCATAGTCTTCCTCTTGACCCCCGAACAAGCCCCACCCCACCCCTTGTCTCAATTGAAACTCGCCTCTTCAAGTCTACATTTCCTCCATTCCTCCCTTCCGCCCTCCCTTACTGTCATTCTGCCTCTCTCTCCAATCCGCCTGCCTTCTTTACCTCTCCCTACACACATACACACACACACACACACACACACACACACACACACACACACACACACACACACACACACACACACAAAAGACACGCACACACACACACACACACACACACACACACACACACACACACACACACACACACACACACACACACACACACACACACACACACACACACACACACACATACACATACACGAACTCTCATCCATTAGGGTAATGATTCTCGATCACGGGTCCGACACGAGATCCAAAATCATGCATATGTGCGCGCGCGTGTGTGTGTGTGTGTGTGTGTGTGTGTGTGTGTGTGTGTGTGTGTGTGTGTGTGTGTGTGTGTGTGTGTGTGTGTGTGTGTGTGTGTGTGTGTGTTTATAAAACACACAAACACACACACAAACAACCAAAACAGAGAGGACCAAGATCCTGTTCATCCCCATCTCTTGGGTCGTCATGTTCCTTATCCAGTCCTTAAATTGTCTGCCGCCGGCGGGAATATAATTTTCATTGTGATGACGTCCCCTACACCCTCATCCTCGCTCCCCTCCCGCCTCCTCTCCCCCCTCTCTCCCAGCGCCCGTTCGCCACGCCGGCATCGAAGTGGCCCGCGACGGTGTCTCCAGTCGCCCTGTACCCGCAGACTTCGTCATGGACACCGTCTGTAGCGCCGCGCCGCCGCCGTCCGGAGCCGCCGCACTGTCTGTGGTACTGCGGTCGTGCGGCGCCAAGGGCCTCAAGTCGTATTGCGTCTCGACCACTAGGCTCGATTCTTTTCTTCAGGCCTCGCACCGCCGCCGCCGACGACGACAACGGAGGCGGGGGCGGTAGCGAAAGGCCGTTCCGCCCCCCTTCCCCATCCAGTATGAACCAGCCCGAACCTCATCTTCCGACGTCTTTTCTCACCACGCCCTAGAGAAGCCTTCCCCGTCTCCCTCCGCATCTGCCCCCTCCACACCCCCTCCCTTTTCTCTTTTTCAAGAAGCGAATCATGGTCTTCCATG
>NC_134806.1:8501279-8521279 GCF_046742065.1 Oratosquilla oratoria | reverse complement strand
CTCTTTATAAATTGGAACCACAGTGGCCTGTTTCTAATCTCTCATCACTTTTCCTTCTTCTAATAAACATACTATTAGCTCATGAGTCGTATCCACTAGTTCTCTACATACTTTGAGCATCCAATCTGAGCTCCCATAAGTCCCTGGGTAGTTTTCTTACATATATTTCATTTGTAGGTCATTCAATACTGTTTCTGGTTATTCATTCCCTCATAAAAGTGCCTTTCCTTAGTTAATACGAACAGGAAATTTTAATAATTATCACATCTTGTGTATTTTTAATTTTCAACTTAGTGTCTCCTTCTGTTTCAATATACCATTCTAATTACCAAGATCTTTTTCCCCCTTATAAGGGAGGTAGCCAAATCAAAGGCACGTACCACCCACTCCACTTCCATCCACCAGCCTTTCTCCCCTCTCATCTTAACTTCTCATGGATGATGGGTCATCTCTGTATCCCGCTAAATCAAAACATATCACAACTTTGGCTCAACTTTGAAAAATCAACTACACCTTTCAAGTCTTCTTCCTCTCTTCGGATTCTTGTGTATTCATTTCTGGTTTTCTAAGAATTTTCCTTTGTTTTATTATTCTTTCTCATTCTTCACCTTTTCAATATCTTGTTTAATTTTTTGCTCTCTGACATCTTCTCTCAAACCAACCAAGCCTTTCTCTGATATTCTTTTCGTCTAGTTTCACACGTATCTACTTTTCGCCGTGTGCCGTCCACGACACGACGTCGTGCTTTTGAATAACCATGGGTGTCTATAGACGCTTTCACATGTCACAGCCACGACGCGTGAAAGCGTCCATAGACACCCATGGTTATTTGAGGGCACGACGTCGTGTCGTGGACGGCGCAAGGTGAAAAGTAGACAAGAAAGGGGAAGGTGAAAAGGGAGATACTGCGATCCATTTCACGACATTTTCAACAAAACTTGGGGCGCGCGCGCGAGAGAGAGAGAGATGTGCAATGCAAAGTTTCACCTTCATTCCCTTTTTTACGGAGTTCTCTCTCTCTCTCCCTCTCTCTCTCTCTCTCTCTCTCTCTCTCTCTCTCTCTCTCTCTCTCTCTCTCTCTCTCTCTCTCTCTCTCTCTCTTTAAGTAAATATTCCAGTACATTACGCACTCGCACATCGGGTCAGAAGACCCAACAGTAATGGAAGATGACCTCTCGACTCACTGGAGACAGGGACAGGGATGCTCGGTCTAATGACCACAACAGGTGAAACCTCACTGGAGGTTCTGAAAGTATCTTTGTTAATTTTTTCCACCTGACTTGAACACTTAAAACGGAAACTTGAAAACGACTTCCCTATGCTGGAAGTTGATTTTGAATTGGTAAGCTCTTTGTTATTTTCTTTCCAGAGTATTTATCTTTTTTTTCGAAGGGGAAGGTCTTTTTTTACGCTCTTTTGAAACATATGCACGAGTAGAACACAGCAACAGGTGCGCAGGTAAAAAAGATGCCACAAGGTCAGAATACAAAGAGCAAAGGAGACGTAATTAAGCCTCACAATGAGGTCTGTCACCAACGCGCGAGAGAACAGAGCCCTGGACCATTCCAATCCCACCAGAGACAAACAAAAAAAGATGAAACTATGAAGAGGAACAAAGGCTGAACGTGGAATTAATGAAAAGAATTAGTACCGGGGGGAATATTAAAGAGAAGGTTGTGTTGGTGGCTGTATTAAAGTGAAACAAGTAGTGGGTGTGATGTTAAAGAGAAAGGAATATTCACTGGCAAATATGAAGAACGCTCTCGAAGGTCGAATAGATTAATGGATACACACTTCCTGAGACGGCTACGATAATGTATGTCAAAAGGAAAATTAAGTGTATTGAAATTCTGAAGAAAAAAAATTGCACACGCAAGGAAGATAGCTAAATTTTTCTACCGAGTTTTACTCAGGTTGCCATAAAATAATTTTATTCGGCCAAGGAAAACGTCCGGCAGTCAAAAAGTTAAAAAAAATCTGGATTAGCACGATCAAAGAGTCTTGTAATAACCGCTGTGATCATATGGAAGGCGAGAATAGGAAGAATATTCAGCAAAGAGTACCAGATAATATTATTTTGGTATTGTAACGTTGTTTGGTACCTCACGCTCGTTAACGAAACTAACCCATACATACATACCAAAGGGCCTTTTACCTTTTCCCCCTTGTAAGGGAGGTAGCCAAGCCAAAGCACACACACACCCTACGTCCATTCCATAACCACCCGAAACCCCATTCATCGCTTCTCCCATCTTAGCACCTCGAGTATAAAAACCCATCCCTGTCTCCCGCCGTAAAGTTTAGGTCCAAGGCAACGCAACGAGAGACAGCTTACGCCCAAATTACCAGTGATTGTATCCTTAGGATCAATGTCGTAGTGGAGGTAATAAAGTAGATATTTAAATATGAAAGTGGAAATTATTCTTCAAATATAAAAGAATGCCGGGTGACTGTGGTCCGTAGGGGGTGCCACTAAAGACCTTAGAATATTGACTGCATAAAACATCAGTCAGTACTCCATAGGGGAAGTCTTCTTCATAAGGTAAAATTAGGTAAATTTTGACTTTAAATCTTAATGCAATTATGATAACTGTATCGCTATAGTGATTGTTGCTAAGAATCTTAATTATACCCTAAGTGCGAAAGATGGAAGTAATCATGAAGTCTTATATAACTCAAGAAAATCAAGCCTTCCAGTAAAACCAAGACAGACTCGCATCTGAAGAAATATACCTGACTAGCCAAATTACCCGCGCGTTGCTGTGAGTTTATGAATAATCCCTAACCTAACCATACCCCACCTACCCTTAGCCCTAACCAAAAAAATGTTTTAGTGAAATATAGTTATCCAAGTACCTGGAGTGATAGGGTATCAGAATATATATGGTTATGGGGGTCTATCTCCAAAACTCTAGGAGGAGTTCGTGAATAAACAGACAGACAAATGAAAGATAGTTATCCAAGTACCTTGGGTTATAAGGTTTCAGAATATATATGGTTATAGGGGTTTATCTGCAATAACCTAGGAGAAGTTCATGAATAATCTTTAACCTAACCATTGTAGTGGATTGTTAACACTACATGGTGAACGGTACTCAGCCGTAAGAGAAGAATTGAAACACACTTTAAATGTTTTTATACTCGTCCGCCCGTGATAAAATCAAATAAAAATAACCAATATTTCAACATTTGGTAAAATTATACAATAATTTTACATTTACATGCTTTCTCCTTACAAAAGCTATCATAGTTTGTGGCAACATTAATTTCACAAATATAAATAATATTCATGGACACATACAATGGTTTCTTTAGTTATAGAATTTTTTATGTCACAAAAATGCTATGCACGTTAAGGCGTGTTACACACACCATAGTGGCGTGTTACACACACCATACCCCACCTAACTTTAACCCTTATCCCTAACCAAAATATTTTTTTTAACGAAATATAGTTACCCTGTCACTCTAGGTACTTGGATATCAGAATATATATGGTTATGGGGGTCTATCTCCAAAAACCCTAGGAGGAGTTCGTGAACAGACAGACAGAGGCTACTACTATACTATAGTAAATAGTCAGATGAAAATTTATAATGAAACTACAAGCACTCATGGAAATATTTTTTAAAGACTATATGGTATTTGCTACTGAAGTGTAACCTTGTTCAAAGCTAATCTTGCCCATATATCTTGTACTACAAATTATAGCAGGAATTTCTTTCACCAACAATCTATTTGTCGTCTCCCAGTATTACCAATTACATTTCATCACATCATTGATTTTTATTTCTCATCCGGTACTGTATCCATTTCCTTCAAAAAATTTCATTTGACGGGTGAGGACATTTTTGTCCTTTCACAATTATTTGTCAGGTTCATTTGAAAACCTCAGCATCTCCGTCATCACTGCTTTCAACGCCATCTACATAAGACCATAAGAATGGAGGAGAGTGCAAGAGACCATAAGACCTACACTAGGCAATTCCATGTCCTTATCATCTGTCATCCCCATCCATAAAGTTAACTGATATTCTCCTAAAATAACCAATACCATATATTTTCGGTATGTAAACATTTCTAACACTGTTCTAACATTAACTGTTCTAACACTAATTATTCTCACACCGATTGTATCGTAACAAGAGACACGAACATGGCTACAAAGAGGACATAGATTACAATATTCATCTCGTCTCTGTGAACATCCACGCAAACTGCCAAGTAGATTGCGGACGACGACGACGACGAAGACATCGACGACGGCTCCAATAACAACAATAACAATAACAATAACAATAACAATAATAGTAATAATAATGATAATGATAATAATGATAATAATAATAATAATAATAATAATAATAATAATAATAATAATAATAATAATAATAATAATAATAATAATAATAATAATAATAATAATAATAATAATAATAATAATGGTAATAATAATAATGATAATGATAATGATAATAATAATAATAATAATAATAATAATAATAGTAATAATAATAGTAATAATAACAATAAAAATAACAATAATAATAATAATAATAATAATAATTAATTATAATAATAATGATGATAATGATGATAACGATGATGATAATGATGATAATGATGATAATGATGATAATGATGATAATGATGATAATGATAATGATATGATATGATAATAATAATAATAATAATAATAATAATAATAATAATAATAATGATAATAATGATAATGATAATGATAATGATAATGATGATAATGATAATGATAATGATAATGATAATGATAATGATAATGATAATGATAATAATGATAATAATAATGATAATAATAATAATAATAATAATAATAATGATAATAATAATAATATAATAATAATAATATAATAATAATAATAATAATAATAATAATAATAATAATAATAATAATAATAATAATAATAATAATAATAATAATAATAATAATAATAATAATAATAAAGAAAAATTCAAACGAGTCTTCAGCTCACAAAACATGATCAGAGACATTAGTGACACGAGCAGATATCGATTAATGATACCTAACAAACGCAATGAAAGAAAAAAAAAAGAAAAAAAATATTTGAATCTCGGCCACTTGAAGCAGAGTCAAGAAGAGGACCGAATCTTTGCTTCCTTAATTCAGGGGAGCGACAAGTGTTGATCACAGTGAAGCACGGCAAGTACCTTGTCGGCCATTCATGAGTCTAAAACGAACACTATCGTGGGTGTGGCACGGTTCGCTTCAGCTTCAGTATCGAGTTCGAGTGCCAAGTTGTAGGGTTGGGGTGCAGTATCAGGTGGAAGAAGAGAGAGAGAGGGGAGAGAGGAGGGAGAAAGGGAAGAGGAAGGGAGAGAAGGAGAAGGGGAAGGGAGGGAAAGGAAGGGAAGGGGAAGGGAGGGTATGGAAGGGGACAGGAGAGTGGAGGAGAAAGGGGAGCGGAGAGGGGCGGAAATAAGGAGAGGGGAGATTGAAGGGGACGGGAGAGGAGTGGAGAGGCAGAATTCAAAAGGGGAGAAGGGGGTGGGGAAGGAAGGAAGGGGAGGAGGAGAAACTGTATGAATATACAGGGAACCGGTAGAGGAGAGGAGAGGAGAGGAGAGGAGGAGGAGAGGAGGAGAGGAGGAGAGGAGGAGGAGAGGAGGAGAGGAGGAGGAGAGGAGGAGGAGAGGAGAAGGAGAGGAAAAGGAAGATATGGGGTGAAGACTGAAGAGATGGAGGAGGAGGATGAGATTGAAGAAATGGATGAAGAAAACGTGGAGGAGGAGGTGGTGGTGGAGGAGTAGGAGGAGGAGATGGAGGAGGAGGTGGAGGAGGAGGAAGAGGAAGAGGAAGAGGAAGAGGAAGATGTGGAGGAGAAGGAAGAGGTGGAGGAGGAAGAGGTGGAGGAGAAAGGATTACAAGAGGAGGAGGGGGTGGTGGTGGAGGAGGGAGTGATGGAGGAGGAGAAGGAAGAGGTGGAGGAGGAAGAGGTGGAGGAGGAAAAGGTGGAGGAGGAAGAGGTGGAGGAGGAAGAGGTGGAGGAGGAAGAGATGGAGGAGGAAGAAATACAAGAAGAGGAGGGAGTGATGGAGGAGGAGGAGGAGGAGGAAGAGGTGGAGGAGGAAGAGTTGGAGGAGGAAGAGTTGGAGGAGGAAGAGTTGGAGGAGGAAGAGTTGGAGGAGGAAGAGGTGGAGGAGGAAGAGGTGGAGGAGGAAGAGGTGGAGGAGGAAGAGGTGGAGGAGGAAGAGGTGGAGGAGGAAGAGGTGGAGGAGAAAGAGATGGAGGAGAAAGAGATGGAGGAGAAAGAGATGGAGGAGAAGGAGATGGAAGAGAAAGAGGTGGTGGAGGAAGAGGTGGAGGAGGCGGAGAAAGAATTTATGAAGGAGAGGAGAGAGTAAAAAAGAAGAGCATAGGGTATGGGGAGTAGGGTGGTGCTACAAGATACAATAATCAGTCTTAGATTGACTGTAGAGTTCTGGAGCCAGTGTGACCCCCCCTCCGTAACCAGTGGTACTTCCACCTCTACTCTGGGTTCCTCCAGGCTGTTCTATTCACCTTCGCCAGGCGAAGAGGGTCGAGTGTGGTGGATAATGAAATTAGTTTAGCGTCTTTAAAAGGCATCACACTGAGTTGGGGTTGCAGAGTATCTTGTGTTCTGATGTCTCAAGGATGTTGAGGGAGTGCATGTGTACATGTGTGCACGTATGTGGGGGGGGGGTTGCGAAGCTGGACGCCCTTTGGACAAGTGATCTTTTTTCTATTTTTCCCCCGTGACCTTGCGAATCTCTCCCATCCCAAAGCAAGAGATCTTCTCTGTCAGTTTTTTTTTACTACTTGTACACTCTCGTATGTGATTGCGCCTGTATACGAGTGTGTGTGTGCGTGTGTGTGTGTGTGTGTGTGTGTGTGTGTGTGTGTGTGTGTGTGTGTGTGTGTGTGTGTGTGTGTGTGTGTGTGTGTGTGTGTGTGTGTGTGTGTGTGAATGTGTGTGAATGTGTGTGTGTGTGTGTGTGTGTGTGTGTGTGTGTGTGTGTGTGTGTGTGTGTGTGTGTGTGTGTGTGTGTGTGTGTGTGTGTGTGTGTGTGTGTGTGTGTGTGTGTGTGTGTGTGTGTGTGTGTGTGTGTGTGTGTGTGTGTGTGTGTGTGTGTGTGTGTGTGTGTGTGTGTGTGTGTGTGTGTCTGTGTGTGTGTGTGTGTACGTGTGTACATGTGTGCGTGAGTGTATTGAACGAATGTCGTAGGTGGAAAGTAGGTACGTTGCTGCTTGTGGAACCTTGAGCGCTTGTGGGCTTTCCCTCCTCCTCCTCCTTTTCCTCCTCCTCCTCCTCCTCCTCCTCTTCTTTCTACTCCTCCTCCTCAATCCCCGTCCCTTTCCCACCTCTATCCCACCCATCCATGCCTCACGATGATGACCTGATCAAAGATCCGAGAATTCTGAGGTCAAGTTTACGGCAAAGATCTCTAGCACCACAACCACAGCCACCCTCAACCAGTCGCCTGTGCGACCAGAGGCCTCTTCTGCTGAGGGTCCATGACTTTCGTCATTGTGTTCTAGCTGCCTTCAAGCAATTTTATTCAATTTCTATTCAAGGCTAAACGAATCACTCTTTCAAATTGTCACCAGGTCATCTTGTTCAACTGAGGGAAAAGGACGAAGCATTTGATCCTGCTAAGATCAGTAGTATTCCTCATTAATAACCAGCGCTTCTGTCCATGGGGAAAATATCGCAGCGCAGGACTGATATCTTAGCAAAGCTGGCAAAAAAAAGATCTTCGGAGGGTAGAAGAATGGAGGAATAGTACAACTTCAAAGTGATCAATCACTTTTTTTTAAGTAGAAATTAGTCTTCATCATAAGTACCTGATATGTGACTCTGGTCCGTAGGGAAGCCACTAAAGTTCATAAAGTATCGACTCCATAAAACATTTGTCATCAGTACTTCACACGGAGTCATTTTAACCTTACTTGACCCCCAAACCCGTAACACACCGAAATTACGTAAACATATCTTTCATTGTCGAATATTCCATATATTCCTACATACAGTGAACTCCTTGTAACTTCTTTAACATAAATAAAGATGCATCTGTGCATCAACAAGAACGAAAGACGTATTTGTATAGCCCTGGTAACTTATGGCTCACATTCGAAGACTCCCCGCGCCCACTCCCACTCCCTTTGCTCCCTCCTTCACCCAACTCACCGACCGACCCTTCTCGATAGTGACTTTGCAACCCATGAGCTCACCCAGCCTACCACCCCCCGCCCCCCGACCTTCCTTTCTCTCACCATCCCCTCTCCTCTACTCCCCTTAGTTTCCCTCCCATCTTTTCCTTCCCTTTATTCCTCCCATCTCATCTCCCTTCTCCCCTCTCTCCCCTCTTCTCATCCCCTCTTCCTGTTTCCCTTCTCTTCCCCTCTCCCCCCCTTTTCTTACTTTCCCTGTACCAATGGAGGACGTAAAAAATAAAGGAAAGGAAAATGAGTATAGGATACGACAAATCACGAGAAAAACAAAACATTTGGGTGCTCGCTGCGTCGAAAAAGGGCTTTGAGTGGGACACGGAAAAAAAAGTAAATTTGCAGCAAGATGACGATAACGATACGAGTCCTTGACTGATTAAGAAAAAGTAAAAGAGGAAAGGAAGGTGGGAAGAGGAGAATACTGGTAATGAACAAATAAACACCGGTGAGGATGTGGTAACGGCTATGGTTAGGCCTAAGTACACAAGTACATAAGCAAAACGTGATACATAAGTGCAGTCACCTTCACCTCTGAGTACTAAGATGACGCATTTTCTGTGAAACTGTAGCAAATATTTACGATACGAATAAGTTATGATGATGTAAAAGGCTCGTCCATGTTGTAAATATACGAACAGCAAATATATGTGCCTCTCAAAGAAAATATCAATCAATGAGATATGTTTAAAATGTGCTTTGGAAAGCAACCGATAACTGATATAGGATTACAAAGGAGGAGCATGCTGACATGAGACCTTTTGGTTCATAACTAGGTCGGATGCGAAAAAATATATAATGATAAGTAAATAAAAATTATAATGATATAAATAATAATACATGAAATAAATGCATAGGTATAGTTAAGTAATAAACAAACAGGTAGATAGTAAACAATTGATAAGAGTAAGAGAGAATAAAGATTTATAAATTGTTCCGATATACTTCTGTTAACAGGCGAGCATATGTATATATCTAAATTTGGCATGAGCATTGTCACTGAAAGAAAAATAACGTTGCAGTTTAACTTTGCGAGCCTGTGGCTGATACTGGCATGAAAAATATTCCAAATACACACGTAAAATGCTTGTGAAAAAGCTGGCATTTTGCAGTCACTCGATTGAGAGCAATCTTCATGGATCTGTGTAAAGCACATGACAGTATCGTGACAGACAAAAATGTCTGCACTCGCAAATTCTCGATATGTCGTGGCGATAGTTACTACTTGTAGTGTATTACAATAAGATTGGTTTGTCCTTTGTAAATAGACAAGTCCGAACTTAAATCTCTAGTTGAGAATACAGTTGACAGAAGAGGAGGGCGATATTTATAACTGTGCATGTAGGCGTACATGTTTTGCATTTCTAGCCCTCTTTTTTTATTTTTTTATTCTTTTAGAATTTGTATATAGTACATCATTCCTATTCAACTTGGGGCAGGACCTGATCCTGATGGGATTAAATATAATCCAACAATGAAATCCATATAAAAAGTGTTATGGAAATGATGCATGCTGTTGACCTCCCTGGGCAAAACACATACACACACACACACATGTATATATATATATATATATATATATATATGTATATATATATATGGTATATATATACATATATATATATAAATATATATATATGATATATATATATAATGTATATATATATATATATATATATATATATAGTGTGTATGTATATATATATATATATATATATATATATATACATATATATATATATACATATATATATATATATATATATATATATATATATATACATATATATAATGTATCGGCATAAGCGAGGTGGGTTATCTGATCATTGGATAACTTAGCTCCACCTGGATGGTTGGTAATCTGCCTGACTGCTTTCTCAAGTGCAAGATTAAACAGCAAAGGAGACAGCATACATCCCTGTCTAAGGCCATTGTGTATATTGAAACTTTCTGTATCTTTCCTTCCAACTCTTACTGTACATCTGCTTCCTATGTAGCACGTTTTAATGAGGGATATTAATTTAGCTGGAATATTCAGTTCTGCCATTATGTGCCACATTGATGGTCTGTGCACACTATCATATGCTTGTTTGAGATCTACAAATAGATGGTATAGGGTCTTATCATATTCGTAATATTTCTCCATTAGTTGGCGGCCTGTGTGAATATGATCCGTAGTTGATCTGTTTCGCCTAAATCCACACTGTATTCCCCCAACTCCTGTTCTGTGTATGGTTTAAGCCGCTTCATTAGAATTCTTGTGTATGCTTTGTATAACACACATAATCGGCTTATCCCTCTATAATTGGTATACTCTAGTTTGCTTCCTTTCATATATATATATATATATATATATATATATATATATATATATATATATATATATATATATATATATAAATAACTGGTCTTGTAGTAGCTTCAACTATTTATGAATTATATTTTCGTCTTCCTGCAACAAAATTATAGAACCTTTGACGCCATTTTTATAATGCTTTAACAAAGATGTATAAAACGCTAAAGTCGTTGGCACAATTACTAATTTCGTCCGTCAGATATTCAGAGGTACGACCAAAGTGAAAGTATCCAGCAACTAAATAATAAAACAGCTTGCCATGTTTTATGCAATGATATCCCTACGGACAGTAATCTCCACTCAAAAAAGAATGCTGGTTACTGCCCTCTTTAAATATTTTATGTACTTTCTCTTAGGTGCGATATTGTCGCCAGGGATAGAAGCGCTGGTTATTGCTACAAGATCTAGTCACTTGGTGATTGGAGGACCCTGGAGTCATAGCAGTGACGTCACAAAAATGACGACAACTTACGTCATAAGTGACGTCACAAAAGTAAACGGACATTTTCGTCCTCGGCAAAAAGTAATTAGCTTCGTATCGTACATATTTATTTCATGCTTCAGTAATGTTTTTTTTTTCTAATTTATTAAGATAGTACTAAATCTAACCGGCTCTTTAAAGTACAACAAAATGTCGTTATGAGTAAATTGATATCATCAGCGACATCACCAATGCATTATCATCACTACCATGACCATAATAACAACGCCATCACAGCATGACAGTCAACACATTGATTAAAATAGATAACCAAGATTTGATGTGCCATCAATCATGTTTTGTAGATAATAAAAAATAGTTTGATGTTTTGTTACATTTTGAATTTACTATTTGTATATTTTAGCCAATGTCAGCGCTGATTTGTGTTGTATTTAAAATTTAGTTAATTGTACATTTTCTGTAACCCACGTTCCAGAAAAGGATTATAAACAAACGTAGTCTGCATATAACTAATAACGCATTTGTATGATATTGCAAATAATAGCTGATACATCAGACTTTAGTTTTTTTTACCTTCCTTATTTCAGCTCTTTGTTACAGAGAAATTCCTTGTCAAAACGCCATAAAGGAATTGTCGTCATGACGTCATGTCGCGTTTTGGCGAACCTTTCAATAGTCAACGTCATGCATTTGTCCACCAGAAACTTCATTTCCAATTTATCTCCCCTGCAGCTCAACTCCAGCTCTCATCAGCTTCGATAACAGCAATTGGGGCAACTATTATATCAAGCAAAGAACCAGAGCACCCGCTCATGCACATAGTTGTGTCGTGCGATTGAAGTCTACTGCGTTTAATGTGAAGTCAAAACCAAAAACCGACAAAATGGAGAACTGTATTAAAGCAAAGAAAGCTCACCGCTTTAGCATTTTTTCAATTAAATTTACGATTTTTATAGTTGATTATTTCTTCCGCCAGGCGATTTTATTCAGCAGGGCGAGACTCCCTCCACAGCGAAACGTTCATAAATCATCACGTGCCTACCTTGATTTAGCCTTCTGCTGTGTTTTGTGACTTCAAGGGGAAGCCACCCTCGCATTGGTGGTCCAGAGGAGGAAGGACAACAAAAACGAGGAGCGTTTGTGAAGGAAACAACAGTTGCCAAGGAAGGAACATTTGTCATTTTCTCTTCAAGAGCTCCCAGGAAAAATGAAAAAGAATAAAAACTAAGATGAAATAAAGTAAAACAAAACAAAACATGAAATGAGTAGTTAAATATATAAATATATAGATAAATATATAAATAATTAGAGAAATAAATAGATAGATAAATAAACTTATAAATAAATATATAAATAGGTGAATAAATTAGTAAACAATATTAAACAAAATAAAACAAATTCAAATAAAATAAGATAAAATAAAACTTTATGAAATTAAATACACAAGATAAATCACATAAAATAATTTTAAAAAAGATCAAATTGAGTAATCGTGTTTTGCATCATATGATCCTTGTCCTTACGAGGCTGTGTCAACGAAGAGGCAGAGGAAGCGTTAGACCACTTTTTTTTGGTGATAAACTTACTAGCTATAGACTCCGTTAGTAATTATATTATATTTTATACATAAAATAGTTTCGTTATAATTAGAGTAATTTTGAGGAGCAAAATTGTATTAACGCGTTACCATTTATTTGCATAATTCATGTATACTGTCCGTAGAAAAAAAAAATATTATACACGACTGGAAACACGACACATTTAATAAGAATACGCAGTGATTTTTCCGTTTCTTTTACGGGAACAAGATAATTGAAATTTACGTACTTGGAAATAAAGTATTACGATACTTTCAACATCAGTTATCTTCATAAACGACTGCTTTCCGATTACCCGAGCAGCAAGCTTGTTGCTGTGGTGATTCTGATTGAGACAATTTTTTTTTTTACTGACCAGTTGGTCTAAGCTGACAGTAAATCATTTAGTATGACAGCGCCTTAACACAATTGACAGAGAGAAATCAATTCAACCATTTTGATAACAAATAGAAAACGGATTTATACAATTTCATTTGTAAGTACTACAGAGGTTGGTGCTTCCACGTTTGGTACGAGATGGGCATTAGTTCACATCTTAGATTCATAACACAAATGAATACTAGGCCACAATAGATCTATTTATGTCATTTCACTTACCACAGGTATCTAGAATGCATAAACCGCTGTATCAATTAGAAACAAGGCCAATTGTGCATATACAAGGATTCTACCACCATTTTACATGAAAATGGCGACGGAGCGAAAGTAAATTTACTGGAAAAAGAAAACTTGTGTTTTCATGAATTTTGCGCTGCCAGTCAAGCAGAAGAAGAAGAAAATGAAGGAGTATTTGTGTGTGTGTGGGGGGGGGAGGTAAGGCCACGGCTGAGGGAGAGGGAGAGGAAGGAACGAAGAAAGACATGCATGTGAGCTGGAGTTGGGAAGATGAAGAATCATTTTTAATCTCTTAATTCCATGAGGAAAGCACGGGTTATAAAAAAACGAAACAAAATTAAAGTAAATTGTGATGCAATATAACAAAATAAAATAAAATTCTATATGATATATAATAAAATAAAATATAACAAAATACAATATAATACAATACATCATAATATAATATAGTGTAATATAATATATAATGTAATATAACAGAACATAATAAATTATAATACAATAAAATATATAATAAAATAAAATTAAACTATATAAGATTAAACAAAGTAAGCTAAAATAAAAATAAAAACCAAGAGGAAATGAGGTGAAATGTAATGAAATAATAAAATAAAATAAAATAATATAAGATAATAAGTTAATAATAAACAAATAGATATTTAAACGAATAATTAAACCAACAAATTAATAAACAAATGAATATATAAATTAAAATCACTCAAAACCTGACATTACAATAAACTAATATTTTTCTATAAGGGGGGATAAAGTTTGGCATTCTCCTTACAAAGACAAGATTCTTTCAACAAGTATCATTGGATGAAAACATAGTAGTAGATTTTTTTGTTTGATTCCATACACGTATACTAATAAAAGCATCAACGAGGTAACTGGAAATTGTGTCAATGTAAATTTACCATTGCAACCAACAGCTTCCACGTATAATGTCGTCGTGGTAAAATCTGTTGAGATAATCAAATAAATTTTTATATGAAGAGTTATTAAATTAAAAAAACATGCAGATCTAACCCTTCCCGAAGGAATGAAGTCATGCACAATTGATCAAAACGACATATAATGAGGTTTTCGGAAGAGCTGTTGACAGTTAATTAATGGACCAATTTTTACGCTCGCTGCTCCACGCTGCAAGTGTAGTCAACAACTGAAGACTAAATCTTTTAGTGGTTTTATTTCCAAGATTGGACCGTTATAGAATTCCTTTGCATATATCACAGTAAAATGCAAATGTATCGAGAGACATAAATATCATGATAGATAATAAGTACGTTATTTATGTCAATAATTTGTTGATTCGTTATCCAATGGAACAGCTCTTGACTTTACGCCTGTTGATCACGGGCACACATGGCTGGCTCCTTCACCCACCTTCCCAGTGGTGAACGAATCCAGGATGCTGATCCTTCTAGTGCCTCACTTTTTGTCCTATATTCCTTTCAGTCCTCCTCTCGCCACAAACGAAAATATCGGTCAAAAACCGAAGAGCAACAGGTCAGCTCAATTTGAAAAGAGACCGACGACATTACGTCAGAGACCGACCCGCGCAAGATTCAAATCTACCTGGAGTCGCAGGATATTGAACTACAACTCTCAAAAATAAAAAATAAATAAAAAAAGATTTGGCAATCGCACTCGAAAGGGAATGAAAATTAAGATTTCTTTAATAAAGAGAAAATAGTTGGCTCAACGTATGCTTACATATTCACTGAGCAATGAGCATGTGAAACGTTTAAACACAGAATCATGCCAAGTCACCAGTGACCGTCACCTCCATACGGCCCTAGTCACATTCACCGACCTGTCTAGCCAGAAACTAACAATGGAACTGTCTGACACACGAACAGCCGATCCTGACGCGAGTATGTCAGCTGCATCCAGTCTGTGCAGACCACAGGCCCATAACTTGTCCTGCAACAAGAGCACAGCTACCTGAGCCTGAGAACCAAGACCCATACAGAAATCCAACTGACGACAAAAGGTAGCTTAGTTAGATTATGATTTGCATATAAACAGCCGCCTCCTCTTTTCTCATGCTCCTGTGCCAAGTGGGGGACAAGAATACCAGCAGCGTGTTCTCTCATATATGTCCAAAAAGGAGTGAGGGGCAGCGGACTTATTTTCTGTATCTATCTCCCGCGAAGTCAAGGTCAACCCCATTTACAAAGGGGAAAAAAGAGCATCATGGTGAAATAAGTTGTTTTCACATTTTGAATGATGCGCAGACAACGTGTTTTGAGAGATTGAGAGGCAACTGCAATATTACAAGAGAGAGGTCGATAACAAAAAATAAATAAAACACAAGAGATTGGAGAGATCAGAGAGATAGAGCGAGAGAAAAAGCGAGAGAGAGCGAAAGAAAGCGAGAGAGAGCGAGAAAGCGAGGGCGAGAGAATGAGAAAGGGAGAGAGAAAGCGAGAGAGGGAGAAAACGAGAAAAAGAAGAAAGAAAGCGAGAGAAATAGAGAGAGATTGAGAGAGAACGAGCGAAAAAGCGAGAGAAAGCGATAAAGCGAGAGAGGAGAAAGCGAGAGAGCGAGAAAGCGAGAGGGGAGAGAGAAAGCGAGAGGGAGAGAGAAAGAGAGAGGGAGAGAGAAAGCGAGAAGGGGGAAAACGGAAAAAAGTAGAAAGAGAGAGAGAGAGAGAAAGAGAGAGAGAGAGGGAGAGAGAGAGAGAGAGAGAGAGAGAGAGAGAGAGAGAGAGAGAGAGAGAGAGAGAGAGAGAGAGAGAGAGAGAGAGAGAGAGAGAGAGAGAGAGGGGGGGGAGAGCGAGAGAGGGATAGAGAGAGAGAGAGAGAGAGAGAGAGAGAGAGAGAGAGAGAGAGAGAGAGAGAGAGAGAGAGAGAGAGACAGAGAGAGAGAGAGAGACAGAGAGAGAGAGAGAGAGAGAGAGAGAGAGAGAGAGAGAGAGAGAGAGAGAGAGAGAGAGAGAGAGAGAGAGAGAGAGAGAGAGAGAGAGAGAGAGAGGGAGAGAGAGAGGGAGAGCGAGAGAGGGAGAGGGAGAGCGACAGAGGGAGAGGGAGAGACAGAGAGACAGAGACAGAAAGAAAGACAGAGGCAAAGACAGAAGCAGAGACGAGGGCAGACACAGAGGCAGAGACAAAAGATAGACAGATAGACAAAGAGAGAGAGAGAGAGGGGGGAGGGGAGGGAGAGGGAGAGGGAGAGGGATAGCGAGAGAGAGGGAGGGAGAGAGACTGGATGGCATGAGTCTCAAAGGACACCTATGATAGCATTTCCATACCAAATGAGAACACGATTGAATTGTAGCAGACTTGCATCACTTTCCCATTGGTCTAGACTTTCTCGCCGGTCCCAACCATTTTTCTCATGCTTCTTTCGCGAGAGTTTAATTTCGCTCCGTATGCAGAACATATTGTGGCTTCTTTCACGGGTATTTATTTCGCGAAGCCTTTATATCAAAAGGAGATGCTGTTACGACCTATTATCTATTTATTTCTTATCCAGCAGAATACCCTGCAGACTATAGTAGTCGTGAAACCATAAAAGCTACAACGAATTGCAACCAAAAAAATAACATGCCCAACCCCCCCACCAGAAAAAGATAAAATTCATAACAAGATCGGATACAAGAAAAAAATGCAAACGCCCAAACAGACGAAAAAGATAAACAAGCGAACAGGGCAACCAATGTACAGAATTTACAGCTCCAGGTGTTTATATCTCTTTGGTAGAAATGAAAGCAATCAAAAGATGTATGCAAGTTAATAGACCAAACAATTGCGAGCTTCATTTTAATATAAACCTGTATATAGCGCAGGGACCCCTTAGTACGCAGGGCCAGGGAGCAATTGGTCCAATTGACATAAAGATGGGCCTGTTCAACTCCTTCTCTGTCCAGGGAGTACACTTGATCAATGCATTATGTCCACCGAGGAGACAAAAACCCACAACCGACTCTTCATTTGCAAGCCTCTCCTTAGAAGACCACGTGATGATCTTTAGACACCACTGCAAAACAAACATATGTCTGGCTATTGATCGCTTGGCAAACGTTTCAAAAATTCTATGGCTTCCTCATTACTTTACTGAAAGATAATCATTTAGTGTTCTTAGGATGAATGATGGTTAGGAGAGATACAATAAAGAAAACAATTTGATCGTCAGTTCAAAACATTGAGCACTCTTACGCCAAGTACTGCCAGATAATCCTTTTTTTGTCTCAAGGCTTTCACCACTTACATACCGAGTAGCACCTGTTTTTTATTCAGACTGCCGCCAGTATTTTCTATTCAATTTTGTGGCACCAATTTCTTAAGGAGAGGTTTACAGCCCACCCTGATCAACCCTTTCTGTTATGGGTGACTCTTACCATCGTTCCTTCCGCCAGGCTATTTCATTCACCTCTTTGGCGATCCCTCCTCCCTCAGTAGCAAAAGAATTAACTTATTCATTCCCTTACTCAGCTTACTTATTCTATTTACCGCCAGACGATTTTATTCAGCTAAGGGAAAACCATTTGAAGATTCTACGGCTCTTGGGAAACGGACAAGCTATGGCTAGTTCTTAGAATCTACCTAGATTCTTTCTAGGAAACTGCAATATACCCCCACGTTCCCGTAAGGAAATCCTGCCTTCGTCAAATTTCCCATACAGGACATTATCCCTGCAATCTATTTGCCTAATTGTAGTTTACAGGAAAGGGAGCTACACTCATAAGTCCCTGTCTCTTAATCTCCAACTATCATAACTCGTTTTAGATTAATGTATGGTTCCAGCTTGCGCTACATCAGTTCCCAGGCTATCCCAGAAATTTATGCACCCGAATGGAAGACTTATTTCTTTCACATTCTTCAGAATTTTACTTTTTTCAAGGCTTCATGATAGCCTCCTGTCCCAGAACAAGAGATCTTTCAACTTTGTTTACCATCTACACTGATCTGAACACCGCAATCAGGTCCTCTCTTTTCGATACATTAACGATGACAGGTCTCTAACTTCTACTATCCTCTCAGGGAATCATTTCGCTCTCTGTATTCTTTTGATCTTGCCAAAGACAGTCAGTCTACTACAATCATCTAGCACCATGGTATGTACAGTTGTCTTTACTTTCGAGTACTACCGTAATTCTGAAATTGTAGCAAACGTGATTGATGATGATCTTACTTAACATCGCGAACTTCCCTCTATCAGGAGGGTTTCGTAGCGTGGAATTTAATAAACCATGCCTTAGGTCCAACTCGCTGGCGGCAGAATTCGAACCGCTCGGCCAGAAAGGTTTACGTTTATTAACAATACGAACAACTCTACAAGGTAGTTAAGGGCTCGTCCACGTCGTAAACTTACAACTAAAAAAAAATAATAATAAAAAAGAAAAAAAAATATGTAGTACTTAGAAGTGGAAGCAATTGTACAACGTGCTCGAGGATATGCGAAACACATGCACACTTTTTTTTAACAATTTCAGAGTGGCAAAAGGTGTAAGAAAAAAAAAAGACTGCAGGCAAGCAAATCCACTCTCACAGGAAGGACTTGTGTCTGCAGATTAAGAACAGTTAAAGTATTTTCACAAGGCTGACTGGACGTAAACTGCTCTACTGACACCTGGGTCGCGCGGCCTCGTTTAGATAAGATTGTTCTTACTCCATTACTTTTGGTTATTGTCTTGATCTCCTTTGTTCCTCTTCTTCCTCTTTTTCTTCTTCTTCTTGCTTCCTTTCTGTATTTACTTTTTTCTTTTTTCTTTTGTTTCCTTCTCTCTTTTATTTCCTTATTATTCAATATCGTATTTTATTTTCTCAAGGGGTGGTTGATATAGAAAGGTTCCCTTTAGTCTGTGAGATGAAGAAAGTGGCTTCATTCTTGCTTTAGTTAATAGATGTGTCCTCTACATGTGCTAGCAGCTCTCACTCGTACAGAGAGATACCAAAGACATAATTCATTACATCCACACACATACACATGCATGGTCACTCACTCACTCACTCACACACATACATACACACACACACACACACACACACACACACACACACACACATACAAAACCCCGCATAATACAATTAGGCAAATGCAATTTGGTAGATAAATAGATATTCATGAGCGAAGGAAAGGGAGCATAGCCTTGTTTAGGCGGATCGCCCATGGAGGATGAATGGGTTGGGGGGGGGGGGGTGAGAGAAGATGACAGAGTGTGTTTACAAAGCAAAGGCACAACTAGGAAATAAAGCTCCTTGCCATTGCTTACATGTATCGGTATCCAAATGTGTTCTGTGTTATAGATCATTGGCCCGTATGGGATATTGGCTAGATAAATTTCATGCAGTCGATATTTTGCGGGCTTTAGTGGCCAATTCACTCAGCATTTCTTTATGATTGGAGACTAGTCTCCTGACATAAAAGAATGTTGATCACTTGTAACTTCTAATATTCCTTCGTTATGCTGTCCTCCCTGTCTCTCTTCGGTGCGATAATGTCCCCATCCAGACAGAAGCGCTGGTTATTGCTGATAAAATACAAATTACAGGTTATCGGAAAACTATAAGCAAATTACAGCTTTTGATAAAAGTGTAAATAAGCAATCTTATTCCTCCACACACGACGATGGTCTGCTGTGTATTTAGTTGCCAAATATCGCCATATTGCAAAATAAGAAATACTGAAGAACTTGTTTACCCAAGTGTACAAGTAGAAGTTGTGGAGCAGTGGTTCTCCACCTTGGGACCGAGACCCAGCTGGCTGCCCATAGAGTCTCATAAGAGGGGCCATAATCC